>NW_019385131.1:116872-245118 GCF_000671375.1 Centruroides sculpturatus | reverse complement strand
TGAAAAATGCGAACTAATGTAATATTTTATAAAAATGTAAGTAATGCAAGTTTATAAGTAGAAAATTATCCTTTAGTTATGAACTTGTAATCAAATTATTATTATTATTATAAAATAAACAGAAAATGGCTAACTTTCTCCTTGAGGAATGGAAGAAAAAGTAATTTATTAAGTGATGTTAGAATTAAATAATTAATTTAATGTAAATAATTCACAGAGATGCTTTAGTTTATTAATACTTCCACACTAAATTTTTCAATGTCCAGATATTAAAGATATTTTTAACTGCATATATTTTTGTAAAAACAAAGTAAAACAACATGATAAAGCAAACAAACAAAACATATTTAACATAGGGTAACAATTTGGGAAAAAACAAATGTTTTCAATCTAGTTAATGAGCAACCTTCAAGCATAAAAAGACAAAATGAAGGCTAGTACAGGGCAGAACAGAGTAAACAATAAAAGCAGGAAATGGACCATATGAACAGCTGATGATATGAAAGATTAAGGAGAACCATCAGACAGAGGAGGAAGTGATGGCCTCATTTCACCAGAATTTACCTCTTCTTAGGTCATTTACTTTATCACTCATTAGCATTCATCATCTTTTTGTTAAAACCTAAAAATGGCCCATTACTTATGTCAAAAAGTTTGTTTTCTTAAACTGATATTCACTGTTAAAAGATGTATTGTTTGATTTTTTAATTTGAATGCAGTGGCTAGTTTGACTTTCTAAAAGATGGAGTTAGTAAATTATATTAAATGTTTGAATTGCTTTAATTTGTTGTTTTTAATAGACTTCAGCTCTATTGAGAACACTAAATGAAAGTAAATATTATTTCTGAAACTAGATTCCTTTAGATGGACATCTTAATTCACTAGAATTATTTCATGATATATTTGAATATATTAGGTCAAAGTTTTGAAGTTATTATGTTACTTACTAAATTTCCTCATATTGAATTGACAATATTGTTTATACACGTGATATTACCTTTCTGAAATTAGAATCCGTAAGATATAAAATTTTCTGAGGGGCTCCAGCACATTTGATAGGATTTGGAGGTTGAGTAAATATTGCATTTCCTGAATAAAATGCTTTAACTGCTTCAGGAGTTTTGGTAACAGTGTTGTAAGAATAATTTGAACAAATGCCTGGACTTTGAAATGCTTCTGGTAAACCCTTTATCTAAAAAAATAAATAAAAAATTAAAAGTACAATTTAAGTACAGTATATCATATTATAAATATTACAATTAATTTCATTTATATTATTATTATTGTGTAAATTTAAGTAAATTGAGGTTGTATGTATAGGACAGTTTGTTAGATAATAAACAATACAATAAGCAGTTATTTATGAAAAATCTCCTTATAGTTTGAAACATTTTCTTCATTCCAACAAAAGTTTGGCTTATCCAACATTTTGTTGAAACAGAAGATGGATTGTAAATGCCTACAAACAATCAAAACAGTTTCATATTACTGTATATAATTAATAAATTTTACTCACAAGTCAGAATAATCATTAAACCCTTTATAATTTTAAAAAATTCAATACCTACATCTAACAGCCTATAAGATAGTCTGGTTTACACTAACTGATCTAACTAATATGTAGAAAAATTATGAAAATTTTGTTAAAAACTGAAAAATTCAGTTAGTATAATTTAAAATTTTACTACAGAGACCAAACTGCACATAATATGACATGACTAATGCTGAAAGCATTTGGTGTTTATGCTATTATAATATATGATTACAAGAAAAGGAATTGTTCGCTTGTATAAAAATAATCACAGAATCAATATAACCTTTAGCTAGGTTTAAAATAAACACCCACTAATTAGTAGAAAGTTTAAATTAAATACATATTTATGCAACAGCCTATCTATCAAATGTTGAACAGGTGTATAAATCTTTAAATTTATTATTCATCATGAAAATAATGATCTGAAGTTTATTTTTAACTTATCAGCAAATTAAAAAAAATATATTACATAATTTAATAATCATTTTTAACTACTCTTATAAATAAATTAAAATCAAAAGGAAATTCTACAAATTCATTTGTCTGTAGCATACTTACTTTTTTAAAATTTGGTATTATCCCCATGGAAATAATTAGAAAATCATATGCTACCTACAATAAAAATATTATGACTCAAAACATACACATAATAAATGTTCAATATAATATTTATAATCAATTTAATTCATGGAAATAAAGCATTTAATATCATATTACAATAAAAAAAAGTGATCTAAACATGATCATGACAGTTTTAAATTTATGTTTTTGTAATAATCTTAACATTCTATAAAGAGAAAAATAAAACAGCAAAATGCAGAGTCATAACTACAAGGTGGCCAAGCCCTCTTCAGCTTAGTTGGCTGCATCCAAATACATTATATACAGGGGTACCTCAGGATACGAAATTAATCCGTTCCGAAACTGAGATCGTATCATGAAAATGTCGTAAGGTGGATCATCTTTTCCCATACGATTACATGTAAAACCAAATAATTCGTTCCAACGCGAAAAACATACTCAAATTAAAGCCAAGTAATACATTAAAAAAAATAACTGTAGTAAGAAAAACAAATGAAAAATGCGAACTAATGTAACGTCGTATGGTGAGTTTTTGTTCGTATCGTGGAGCAAAAATATGTTCGAATTTCATGTCGTATCCTGAAAATTTCGTATGCTGGGGCGTTCGTAACCTGAGGTACCACTGTATGTGTTTTCACTTTTATCACTTAGACTTCTGGCTACTGTTAGTTTTTTTACACCTAGATTGTAGCTAATAGGCATATGCTGGCTGGAAAAGAAAAATTACTAGTCACAATTTTTTTTAGCTTGCCCCTAATAATCCTCTAATGGTTAAGGGACTGGCAAAATGTAAAAAGGAAGAGAATCAATTCAAAAATAAGAAGAAAATTTAATCTAAGCTTTCTAATTTTTGTTTTTTAACTGTTTTTTCTCATATTATTTTAAGAATTTTAATCTTTTGCATAATCTTCCAATTCATATTTGAGTTCATAATTGAAATTAATTTAGAATTATTTGAAGAAAACTATATAAATACATTTAATTTCAACAAATTACATAAACTTTTTGGCTTAATTTAACAAAATTTTAGATTATTACTTAAAAGATATTTAAGAATATATTAAATTTATTAACATTCTAATAATAAAAATTTTACAAGAAAAATAATAATAATAAATAATAATAAATTTTTTAGTTACTTTTCATTATTTATTTGTATTTCAGAAAATTTTGAAATAAAAATAATAATAAGAAAAACAAACAAATACGCTTTATAACAAAAATAGAAGTAAATCAGTTTATAATTTCCGTACCTCATGTTTTTCTGTAAATATTGTGTTTTTGTCAGGCTCAAATTTCACAGCCAAGTCTTTTATCCATTTAACATTTTTTGGAATTACAGAACTCATATCTTTCCTAGACTTTTCTACATTTTTCAAACCACCACCAACTAAGGTCCAGTATGGCTGATAATAATGTACCTAGAAAACAAAATAACAATAATAATAATAAGCCTATATTTCCAATTATTATTTCAAGGAAATTCAAAAAAGTATTTGACTATATTTAGTAATTTTTACAATACAAAACTATGTATTGCATATGACTCTGCTTATTATAACCAGTTTGTGATTTGTCCATGATGATAACAAGTATGAAAAAATAAGACTACAATTAGAAAAATTTCTGGATTTCATTGATTCTAACATTAATACAATATGTTTAAGCAGTTTAAAAATACATAACTTCAAGACTTTAATTATAATTATCATTATAAATTAATAAATAATTATCCAGAATTGTTTGTCTGCTACCATCTTCAACAACACATGAAATGCCAGCAATTTAAAGTATTGTATTGTGAAAAAATAACAATTAAAATGATTAATTCAAAGCATTGATTAAGATCAATAACAATAACTTATAATGATTCATGTTATCAGTTACTTGTTGAGGCTGCTAACATAAACAGAAAGCATAGAAATGTCTACCCATCCAATTATTAAAATCAAAGTTTATTATAATGCATTATAACTTGAATGCTTTAGGGACTTGTTAATTTTGATAATACTGTATTAAATATGATTACAATAAGCAGATTCTATATAAACCTACACTATATATATCACAATCCACAAAGATGAATATAATCTTGAATTTAATGTTATAAAAATTGTAATTCTTGATACCATTCTTTCAAATTTGAGAATAGTTTACATAAAAAATATTGTACAGTACACTTACATCAGAAAATATTCACAGGAGATTCATGCATTTATGTTTTGTACAAATTTTCTACTATAATTGCAAGTAATGTAATATTTAAGCACTTTATATTCTATTGGTTACCTTGACAAGATATTATATAATTCAAAACTTATTGCAGGAATAGAATGAGCCACTCCAGTCTACAAAATAATTGAATATCTTTGGCAGTGCATTCTATAGATAATAATATTCTTGTTCTGTTTTAGTATGCTTAAATTAAAGATAGATTGAAATCCAGATCAAAAAATGTTTCCAATCTACTAAATTTTACATACAGTACTTCTAAAGATTCTGTGTTCATTTATTTACAAAAAAGAGAGTTTTATGGCATTGAGTCTATCATAAATTACAGTTTAATTTAGGGTAGTTTGCTTAATAACAGTTACAGTTTAATTGGTTTCTGGAAAAACCAGATCTGTTGTAAGTTGTAATTTTATAAAATTTTTCATATTTTGAATTAAATATACAAAAAACTTGAAGAATAAAGATCAAAATAATTATAGTTAATTTAAAGGATATCTCCATATGATTTTGCAAATAATTTGTGATTATATGTAAGTTCTAGATAAGATATTACAACAGTATCCAAGCTACAAATGTATAACATTAAATAAATTATTTGAAAACAGGAATACTTTTGCCTTTATTACATATAATCTAACTAAATTCAGTAGAAGCTGGCTTGTTAAGAATTACAGAATATTCTACTCTGTTCTTTAAATTATTAAAAGCAAAAGTACTCTTTTTTACCAGAATTCAAAAGTTATGTAATTTATTTTTATAACTGCTCTAATATCTTATCTATTATTTACATAATTTTCAAAAAGATAAACTGAAAATTAATTATGTGTAGTTATTTGCTATGATACAAAGCACAAAGAGTCAAGATAAATTTATTCTGTAATTAAAAAACTTGTATTTAAATTTGAAAAAAATTGCTAAATCTCCTTATTCTAATCTTTTAGATTAGAATAAAGAGATTTAGTAACTTAATAGTAATTTTAAAATAATATAATTAAAGGTTATTCTTCACAGACACAAAATAACAATACAATAATTGTTCTTTTTAAAAACTATTATGCATTTAAAGCTAATTAATGACAAAATAAATACTTCAAAATTGAAATAATCCACAATTCCTAAAGTGGAATTTTGAATTCTAATTGCAAATTCTTAAAGTTAAAGTTTGAAACCCATTTTCAATACTTAAAAATTAAAATGTTTTCATGCAAAATTAGTTTTATATTTTGCTATGTGGAAAACAATGATTTGAAAAAGTAATTGATATGACAGATATAACCAAATATCAATAAATGTTTTATTAATTGAAGTTTAAATTTGCAAAAAAATAATTTGAAATAATTTTTCGCAGATCTTAATTTTAAATACAGGTAGTAAACATTTCAAGGAGCCCATATTTATTAGCCATCTGGATAAGTAAGGCAGTTAAGGCATCAGCCTACCACTCTGGGAGACCCAGAAGCCCACCAGTGACCAAGCAGTATTCGTTCCCTGAACACTGGGAGTTCGTGGGTTCACACCTTGCTCGGACGAGCTGGCTACGTGGAGTTTCCTGGGTTTTCTCCATGTCTGTAATACCTAAATAGGGGCCAGTTTCCCTTTAAAAGACCTCTCAGAAGGCATCCCCCTAGGCAGATCGCCCAAGTGTTGCACTGCCATAACTAAACAAACAAACTGGGAGACCCAGGATTGAATCTGAGTAGTTGAAAAACTCCAGGAATGTTTGGAATAGTCTGTCCCCAATATATCATGTCTTGTCCCTCATCACCTGGCCAACACATTGTGGGCCTGGTAAAACCAACAATGGGTATCAAAGAAGCCCACTTACAGTTGGAGATAATTACAGTTCCTTTGTGGCCGTGGGTGCAATTTTGTTATAAGGCCCTTTATGTAAATATTTTTTATATTAAAAAGACAACAAAATCCTTAAATAATAAGTTTTTTCTTTATAATATAAACTTCTTAAATGCTCACTAAATTTTTAGATGCATATTATCTTTTTGCTATGTAATTTTTGAGGTTCATAGTCCCAATTGGGTTAAGATTTGCCACTCCCACTTAGTGCCCACAGGGGAGACAGAGTCCAAAATAAAAAAAATAAGTAACCAATATTCAAAAGCACATTATATATCTATTTATAGATAAAATTATAGTTATAGCACTAATTACATTTGATGGTTCAATAATAGCAACTTTGTCTTTTCCTAACTTAGATCCAAATTTTGCAGCAATTGATATTCCACCTGTTCCTCCACCAATTATCAATAAATGATAACTAAATTTTTCATTTTGAATAGCAGAAGTTGAAAAACAATGCTGGAATATTTTAGGCACTTTTAAAAATTCTTTCTTCATAAATGGCTTCATTTCTGAAAAAGTTTATAAATAAATATGTAAAATGATATGAATAAAAAAATAAAAGAAATAGAACATGTTAAATTTCATATACTGTTTATTCATTTAATATTTTTCTATTATTTTGTTCCCAGTACAAAGGGTGAAAAATCTTGTACTAAAGTAAATAAAACATGTAATATGATGTAATATGGAAAACATTCTTCAAACTGAACATCAAAGAAACAATTATTTTTTTTTTCATAAATTTTCTTTTCCTATGAATAATGGAAGTTACATCCCCTGGTTACATCTAACAAAATATGTGGCAGCTATACCTCTTCCTATATAATGTAATTATTGGATTTATTAATGATCCATTTGTTCTCTTTCATTTGTATTAAAAATTCATAATTCAAAATTCATATTTTATAAATTTTCACTTTGACTAAGATATATTTATATTTAATGATGGTATTTGTTTTAGAATTACATTGATAAAAATTTTATAGTTAATTTCAATTGCTAAAATATTAATAGTGATGTGATAAAATATATTTTCTAAATAAAACAGAAGTTGATATAATGGTTCTATTATTTCTAATAGAACTATTATAAAAAATATATATATATAGTTATGTTACAGACAAGCTTTCTTAGAAAAATAATATTTTATTTGTAACAGATTTTACTAAAAATTAACATTCTTAAAGAAAAATCTTACCAAAATCAAATTTAATAGTTTTCATCTACTTTGCAATGTTAAACTGGATTTGGGCAATAGATATTTTCTCCCAACCAAACTAATGCAATTAATGTCAATAACGTTAACTTTCAGCCTAACTGAATTCTTATCACTCTCAAACTTAGTTCCAGGAAATAGTTTTATTGACCATAATTACTTTAATTCAAAAATTAATTTTTCTTTTATCACAAAAATTCTTTCATATTAACTTTTTAAAACAGAAATATTTGATAGAATAATAAAAATATTAAACTAAATTTGAATGATTGAACAGTTCTAGAATTTTGAGATAGTAACTACTGATTCAAAACTTTAATTAAAATAAATAACTACAGAATTCTAATATAAAAATTTTGAAAATATCTTTTTCAAACACCTGTGTTGAAGTAATTGTTTCTAATAATCATAGAAAATATGGAAAATAAATAAATTTTATACTTATCAGCAAATGTTTGGTCTTGTATAAATATGAACTAAATTTTATTAAAAGTTAATTAACATACAATGTAAAGTTAATCAAGCAACAATAGCAAATCAAATATAAATAAAAAGTAAACTAATTGCAGTTAAGTACAGTATTTAAAAATATACTCAGCCATACAATTTATATATAAAATCATCTAACAAAGTTTCAAGCATTTTAAATATTAATGAAACTTTAGTAAAGTCAACTTTGGCCATTTATTTTTATATATTTATGGCCATATGCTACAGCATTTATTAGTTTACGCCCTTCAACAGTAAATACAACAAACTTTTTAACTTAAAATTTAGAGATTACAGAGAATTTACTTACTTACTTTTGAGTAAATCTCAAAAAGGAACGTATCTCTTCCAATGCATTTGATTGACCTTAAGCGTTAAAATAAAGTCACGATTATATCAAAAGTATTAATTTAATGCATAAATTCGACAATTAAAAACATCACGACTTTAGCAATAAATCTAAAATAAATATTAAACACGTGCAACATGCTTTTACCAAAACTTGTAAATTTCACCTCCAACAGGTGGTTACTGTTGACGTTTGTTTCTAACAAATTACGCAATCACTGTCGTCATCAAGTAAACAATCTTTCATTTTATTTGATTAAATTTCTAATGTAAATAATTAAAAATACATATAAAGAATGCATATTATTTCTTTATAGTAATAATAATATTTATGTTAAATCCGTTGAGGCAATATCGGATTATCCACTAAGCACGTGATTACGGCATCAACAAAAATGAGAAATCTTATTGTTTTAATGTGAAACGAGAGCATCAAATATCTCCCGAAAATTTATGTAATTGTAAATAATTTAAATACCTCATTTTAATTAATAATGGCGCAGTGATTATGTGAAAGTAAAACCTTTAGGCTACGTCTGATCACGTGTTATCTTTCAATGAGTATTTGTTAATGCCATGGTTAATATTACTGCTGTCAGCTAGTTGGTGAGTTCGTCTACGTGATAAGTATGTTGCATCTATTACTAACTTGTAAGTTAAAGTCAGCGGGAATGCTGAGTTTAGGAAGGCCCTCCCGCAAAGCAATTACGCAAGTAATATGACACTTTGTTATGTCAGCAAGTGATGCACAGTATACAAAGTACAGTATAGCCAAGAGAAACACAAGGTGCATTCTTAATTAAGAGCAATGGGTAGGCCGAATCTAGAAAAGCTTCGACACGAAGTAATACTCAAGAGGGGTAGAAGAGCGGTCAAGGTAACAGCCTACCGCTCTGGGAAACCCAGGAACAAATCAGGACGGACCAGGAATTTTTCGGGGGTGGTCCGACCGGATATGTCGGCCCCCATCCCTCACCATCTGGCCGCCCCATTGTGGGCCTGGCCGAACCCATAATGAGCCTGTTAAAAGAGGCCTTCTTAATGCTCACAAGGCAAAAAGAGTTTTAAAAATCCTACATGGAAATGGAAAAATAATTAAAAATAAATAAATAAACGCTTTTTATTCACTTAAATACACAAAAAAGTAAAAAATAAATTTTTTCAACTTTCACAGTATTCTTGGTATTATGCAACCAAAACTGAAAGAGTAAAATATTTATTTCTTACTTTTTAATTCATTTAAATGAATAAAAGGCATTTTCTTAAAATTTATTTTATATTTTTGTATTTCCTACCTTTTATATCAAACACTATAGTTATACATAGAACGCTGAAATATCTAGATTCTTCTTTAATAGCATTTAATTGGGAAGTGGGTGAAAAACCAAGTTACAAGATTTTATCTGAACAGCAGACAGTGTAAGTTAATAATAATAATAAAAAGAAACGTATAAAAACTTGAACAATGTGCTTGCATCACTGTTAATTTATCATATTTTTATTTATATTACATAAGAGATATTGCTACTTAACAGGAAAAATATACTAAAATCGATTGCAGTTAGTTACAATACTCAATGTAATACAGTAGTTCTTAGAATTCTTAGAAGTCATCTTGAGAGTTGCGGAGGTCTTTTACTTTTTACTTTTTCTTCCCTATAGGCACTAAGAGGGCCTTTTAATTATACCCATAATGGATTAGGCCAGACCCACAATGAGGCAGCCCTGTGGTGAAAGACTGGTCCCATCATAACTAGGGTAGACCGCTCATGTAAAATAGCTAAGTTGTTCTCTTGGACTCAATCCTGGATCGTCCAGAGCGATAATCTAACGCTTGAATGTTAAAAATATTTATAAGTCTTTAAATTATTGCAAATCGCATTTTAGCAGTGACATAGCGTGCGTGTCAGCCGCCCGGGGCAAAGGAAAATTTCACCGTCTCCTTATTTAGGTATCTCAATTTAAAAGACTAAAATTCAGTTTCGTCACAGAATAAGTAATGAAAAATTCCGTGCTAGTGTTGCCACCTTTTTAAAATCGCTGACCCGGATGGCAGATGAGATTTGTTCGAACAGAAGTTCCTGACGCATGCGTATGTCGTTTTGCAATGAATTGTGTGCAGGTTCTAAATCAGTTACAGTTAGGGACTAGGGAAACTTGGGTAGGAGTAAAGTAAGTAACCTAGATGACTTAGCTGTATTGGATGTTGGAGATGTATATGAGTACGAATGAATCGTAAAAGCAAAAAAGAAAAAATAAATAAATATAAATAAAAAGGTCGACAGGTTGCGGACGGTGAGTCGTTTCCCGGACTGTTCGAATGGTAACACTCTTCCGTACTCATTTCAATCGGTCCAAATCGTAGGTGAGACGAAAATATCAAATGAAATGGTTCAAATTTATATAAGATATTATTATTATTTATTGTGAAATTTTGCCGCCCCCTAAAAAGTGCCACCCGGGGCGGACCGACCCTGCCAACCCCACTACGCTACGCCACTGCCTTTTAGGCTTTTGGGCAGAGAAAAAAAAGAGGAAATGGATTACAGTACTGAAGTGTTCAGTTTATTACAAGAAATAGTTGTATGTGTCGTAAGTGTTATGATGATAATTGTAAGCCTATGCTTCTTTGAAACTTTACATACTCCATTTCCTGGATACAGTATTTAATTTCATAATCATACGAATCGACTATGAAAATTCACATTAAATAGCTGGAAACCTTCAATCAATGTAATCTCATTTCGTAATAACAATTAGTCACACCCAAGGTTATTTCAAGTTTAATAATAACAACATAATTTTGTAACTGTACTGTACACGTCGCAACGGTATTCTTTAATGACGTGTTATGAAGTGACATGGCGGATAAATGATGGTGAGAGTTCTCTCTTTAGTTTTGAAACTTTTTAAATAATCGATGAAAAAAAGGCATATAAATGTATATTAATCTACGAAATTTAATATGCTTAATTTGATGTTTAAAATTAAATTCTGTTTTATTCTTAATTTATATAATATTTTTCATTGGCGTGTCGTCATTGGAAGCGGTGGATGCGCCACTTCCCTTGTATTTTCTAAAAAATAAATACATATTAATTTTAATTATATGAAAATAATCGCACAATATTTTATTATAACCGCATTATGTATTTTATTACAAATTTCTATACTACACGTGAGAAAAAAAGATAAGATTGATATTGTATATTCCAATATTAGTGGCGGAGTGGAAGCGCTGTATTGTCAGCATCCAGAAAGCCAGATTCGCGCATGCGCTTTGCAGAGCATCAACCTCACTCGGTTTAGCCGGTGGAAGCTTAGGACCTAGGTGGATGCTACACGTATACCGCATCCAATTGTATCCGGGACCGGTTCTGGGCTGTTAGCCGCCCGCCCGCTAGATATTTGGCCGCCCTCGCCTGATTACGTAAATCACGAGTAGATTTATAACTTAACCCAACCGATAAAAATTTACTGGTATGTTTTTACAATAGTTCTGTATAGTTGACAGGAGTTTTAAAAAATCCATTAAAATATTTGATATTTTTATTCCGCTCTCCGATTTTATATTACTCAATGTTAAACCGGTGATATTACGATTTCGTATGTCCCATCTTTAAGGGGATGTAGAAAAAACGTGTACAATTTTTGTATAATGTTAAAAACTTAATTGTTATTTTGACAGCATCATTTACAACTAAATTTAATGAATGAGAGAGATGCACGAGGTACAGAAAAAGCTTTAGAATTTATTTTCCTTAAATTTACGATTCATGTATCCGTTTGTCATAAAAATTTGTCTTTCCACTTTTTTCCCGAGACTACAAATATTCGAGAACAAAGTAACAGGTTTCGACTTATTTCTACTTAAGAAGTAGTTAAATAATTAAGCGATTAGGGAATTGGGGACATAAACAAAACCCTGACGGAAGAGCCGAAATTTTACTTAAACAAAAGCTTAGCCGAACCATCTCTAGCCGACTACAGTGGAGACTGATTTCTTCGTATTATTAATGTAATAAAGACAGAAATTTTTCCAGTTCAATGAGAATGACCGAAAAGTTGTAAATTTTGGAAATTTCTGAGGACACTTGGTCCTAAAACGAATTAGTTAGAAAACAAATGACTATTAAGTTTAACATATTTAGATTTTTAAGCTATGGTGAGAAACGCTTAAAATCTACAACAGCCCTGTCGCGTCCTTTGAGATATACTAGTGATGCGACAAAAGAGATATTTGACATTGACCGGTATCGGCACCCTGGGGATTTGGCAGTCCGCGTGTATGCATGCTCTGCAACCGTCTTCGATTCCATCCATTAGCCACTCGTAGGGAGCTATTTGACTAAGTGGATTGTTTTAAGATTTAAAAAGTATAGAAAATTTAATGTTATTTTTATGTACTTTTGTTTACAAATCTATGTTTAATTATAATTTTCTTTAAAAGTATATTCATACAATTGAAGAATATTTTGTACCAGGTATGTACCGGTACATCCACCACACATTTTATTTCATCAAGTAAGTTTTTATTATTTTATTTTTAATTGTACTCCTTATATCGTGGCTAGCGATTCGGAATATAATTGTGATATTAAAAATACATTTAGAGAAGTTTATGGTTTTTACTGGCTTATCGAATAAACGATACGAATGGACCCTAGACCATCACTGACGCGCAATTGACTGATTGTCCCTGGATGTCAGCTTGTTACAGAAACACAGCTTCCTTATCATCAAATGTCACAGCACGCCGCTGATATTTTTACATACAGGTATATATAATAATACGAGGTATATTTAGATTCCAAACTTCGATACTAAAAGATTCATTTTAGTATCTAAATTATTGTAGCGAATAAATAAATACCTGTTTATCTATGATAATTCTTGATATTTTGACAATTATTTAAAAAGCAACACAATAAAATTTTAAATACAGTAAAATTCTAGTTCGAAAAGGTTCCTTTCATTGTCATTTGTCCGCCATGTTGTTTATTTACATGAAGGAAAATACGAGTCTCAGCCGCGGATCGAAGTCTATATACATGAATACAATTAATTTTGAGCAGTCTTAATAAATGAATTATACATATAGACTTCAGAATATGAGTTTTAAAGTAGCAATAATTCATAGAACAACTAAATAACAAAAAAACTAATGAATGAACGAAAAGTGAAGTTTACTATTAAAAATATCAGTTACTTACAAACTAAAATATAGGAAGCGATGATTTAAAATCTTTAAGAACTATTTTTTTTAGTTTATTATTATTTTTTTTTAACTCTTCCGTTCTGTGGGTAGTAAGAATGCCTTTTTAGCAGCCCATTGTGGATTCGGACAGGCCCAGTTGTTTTATAATACACTTTTGCGCCGGATGGTGAGGGCCCTGTCCTTCATCACCCGGCCAAAAGTATATAACAATAGAAATATTTAATAAATTTCTAATTACGTGTTACATTTCTATTGTTTTTCATATAATAATTTAATTTTTTCACCTGAAAAATTTAACTCAATAGCGAAAACTTGTCTAGCAACCGCTAATGCTTTTCTTATTCGAAATTTCAACATTATGCATTATTTATTGTAAATTTAATTTATTAACTTATAATTAAAACTGTTGAATAATTCAATGTTCTTGTGTTTTGCAATCTTCTCCGTAAACAATATATTATAGTAGACAATAGTGTAATTTATAGAGCAAAGATATTCCCTTTTTCTTGAGAACGATATGGCAAATTTTAACTTATCGAATGATTTTTTATAGTGTTTAAATGGATAATGATATAATTTTAGTATTTGTATATTACATTAAGAGAGTTAGGGCCGCACTAAGAGCTAAAAAAGCTCCTGTGCAGGAAACCGAATGATATCCCTCTTCTGGGATCGTTGGCTCCTGTCAATGCAGGAATATTTTCTGATAATATCTGGCATGCGAGTTGTGATGTCACGTGCACTAATAAAATTGGGGTAGTGCAAAAACTAAGAAACTAAACACTCAAGATTTTCTGTTTTTGTTCACTGCTTGCATATTTATAAGCAGAACGCTTATTCGTGTTTGAAATGCTGTATTAAATATTTATATGGAAAAAAATACACAAATTCGGAAGAATAATGCAATACAACATCATAGAGAACATACTGAATAAATTAGGATAAGAGAAGTGTATGCATTTTCTGCAGTGATGGATCTATATAAGAGTTAATAGGGCTTAATTAAGCCCAGAGTTTCCAACTTTTAGGGCACAAAGTATGTAATTGCTAAATAAACGATAGAACTTAGAACTTAGCAATACCAATTTAGAAATTTATGAAAGTTAAAAAATAATTGTAAATTGGTAAGTGTTCAGCACATAACATATATTCATAGAAAGACCTGAGATTTTAAAATATGAAACTTGTAAAACACATTTGGTTTGCAATCTATTTTATGATGGTCATTTCGCGGGGATTTTTTAATTAATTAAGGAGAGGTCAGTCAGTATGACCTCCTTTGACTAAAACTGCTTACAGTATTTTAGAGATAAGTTACAAGAGACAAAACTACATTTTTAAAAAATTTATTATTTAAAAAGTTTAGAAAAGAGGCCCGAAGAATTCTCGTGCACAAGGCCTCAAGAAAGTTTGATCCGTTCCTGGTTTTCAGTATTCCTCGACAGGTTACTTACGTCCATCCTGCTTTATGTATTTTTTTGCATTCACTTTACTCGTTGTGACTGACACGATTTTGCATTTTGATGATTTCATAATTCCCCTGTTTACCTATTGCGTATTAACACTGGGTTGTGAAATCACGTGAAATCACGCGTTATAACAGAAAATATTTTATAATGAGGCTTATTATAATGTGGCCCGTTTAATTACTTTCCCGGTTGATATATATATATATACATACATATAAGAGGAAATGTATGGCAAACGGCCAAAAAATGACCCCCAAGATTTTTATATTTTTGAACTTAAAGGACCTTGAAACGTCGAGAAATACAAAAAATTCGGGTTTTTTTCCCTCCTTGTATGGATGTTAATGCTTTTTTTGGTGCATTATGTGTGGGGAACGATTTTGTTCACCTACTTTGAAGCTTAATAACGCCTGTGCTTTTTGTAGAAAATTTCTGAAATTTTGTAGAGAAGTTTGTATATTAGGGGGATTGATTATATTAAATTTTGGTGGTTAAAGGTCGAGGAGGTGGGAAATAGAGTGGGTCGTGTGTTATACCTCGAGTGAGGTCGGACTTAATGAAAATTTTACTCGTTATTAGCATTTACAGTTTTCTTTTTATAAAACTCACCTCTACCCTCAAAATTAAGCTTTTAGCCATTATATTATAAGTAATAATTAAAAAAAATTTTTTAAATAAAATATAACAGCAATATTCGAATTTTTTGCGAAAAAGTTGCGTAACTCGTTGCTGGATTTTTTTATAATATCAGCAATAAAGATATAAAATATATAAATAAACAGAAAATCTAGATAAAAATTTATTGATTCGGATTGTAGTTTATTAAACAGGGAAAATAGTTCGAAGACTTTAACAATTTATGCAGAATATTTTAACCTTTTCCAAATAGTCTTTTTCCTATTTGCATGTGCACTTAATGTAACTGGAACATTGAGTCTCATTTCTATCCTCAATAATTTTCAATCTTTGGTACTTTCCTGGTATTGATTTTCAATATTTTTCGCTCTTCAATACGTTTTCCTTGTGTTGATCCTCAATATTTTCCATTCAATACTTTCCTCGTATTAATCTTCAATATTTTCTGATCCAACATTTCCCTTGGCATGATCCTCAATATTTCTTAATCTTTGGAACTTTCCACGTATTGATTCTCAATATTTTTCAATCTCCAATACTTTCCTCTTACTGATCCTTAATATTTTTCCATCTTCACACATATTCTTAAAATGACGAGTTAAAAAAGAAATAATAACAAAGAACTTTGGTGAAATGTTAAATATTAAATAATGAAACAATTTTTATCAAAAATTGTGAAATATCACAAGTTGTAAAATAAAAATCAATGAAATGATTTCTCTTCGATGAAATATTCATCAAACACTTCTTCTATTTAGGATCATATCAGCAGCTTTTTCGGCAATCATGATTACTGGAGCATTAGTATTACCAGAAACAATTGTGGGCATGATGGATGCATCGACAACTCTTAATCCTTTCACTCCCTTTACCCTAAAAATCAAAAATAGACATTTTATTAAAATTCTTACTGAATTTTTCGATATTTAATAATAATAAAAACCAGTGTAATTTCTCTAAAATAAAAAAACAAAAAGTCATTTTAGCAATTTAAAAACTGAAAATTTACCTGAGTTCTGAATCTACTACAGTTGAAGTGTCGTTCGGATCACCCATTTTACAAGTTCCTACTGGATGATAGAAGGTAAAAGTATAACTCTGGGCTATACACTTTAGGAAATCGTCGGAGAATTTTTCATATTTTTCGCATCCTGGGAAAATTGTTTCGAATGGTTTGGCACCAAGAAGTCTAAAAGGTGCCGTTCTCGCTAATTTATAACAGATCTTCATTCCTAATTAGATGTAAGAATGCTGATGTTAATAAATTGAAATAAGAATGATTGAGATATCTACTCTGAAAATTGAATTTACCTTCAACTAACACCTTTAAATCTTCAGGAGAAGAGAAGTATTTTGGATCAATTGTGACTGAGTCATAAGGATCTGCAGATTTTAACCGTATTTCGCCTCGTGATTTTGGTCTTAGTACTATTGGAAGCATAGCTACAGTGTCATTTCTCGCGTAGGGTTCGTATACTGTACGCCATGTCTGTAAAAATCTGACGTTAACAATCTCATCTTCGACTATATAATACTAGATTAACTTTTATAAATAAATTTCATCCTACTTGGGCTGAGAGTCCAACTAGTTTCCTTAGCTGAGCTCCTCTGTCTGTTGCTGGGGTATATGAAACAAAATGTATCTGGATATCTGGCCAGTCTAATGAAGGTTCGACGAGGGGTGTATTAACAAAGGCCATACCTTCTACTCCTCCCAATATCGTTAAAGGACCTACAACAGTTAAAAATAAAACTCTATAATTTCTCTTACAGTATATCAAACCACTAACACCACTAAACCATGCTACTGAACCCAAAGTACTAAAAGCTAACAAACCACTTCCGTGATGCAAAAATTGTATAACGTCGTCGTTGGTTAATCTCTCAGGCATTAGTGATACCGGTTGATTAAGAACAAAGTTTACCCCACCAGTAGCTACGTGATCCTGAAGATTTTTTCCTACAGGTAGATCCATGACGATTGGAATCTGCAGGGAGATAACGATGTAGAAAATAAAGCAAACGGCTAATTTTGAACATCCATAAAAACGAGTTAAGTTTTTAAGCTCTAATTTTATAAAATAACATACATTAAATTTATCCAATTCCTCTTTGGGTCCAATACCAGACAACATCAGAATCTGAGGAGAATTAATGGTTCCAGCTGAAAGAATTATTTCTTTTTTCGCCCATGCTAATCTTGTTTTATTTTTATGATCAAAAATCACTCCACGTGCATGTCTGAAGACATCAAACATGATCTACAAAAATATTTAATACGTATAAGAAATTTTATGGATTTTCCTTCAGGAAATCGTTCTATTAATACAGAACGATTTCCTAAAGGAAAATCCAACTGTATAAGGTTATTGAAAAGTCACTTGACAATGTTGTTACCTTTCTTTGAAAAACAATGTAAGGTAGCAAGTCATTGCAAATCAGAATCGAAAGAAAACCTCTGAAAGTTTTATCAATAGAGTATAAGGACAGAGTTCAATGCACTACGTGTGACCCGACATACATCCGAACGGTATTGAATATCACAGATCAATTACCTCAACGTGGAAAAATCGCTTACCAATAGAGGAATATATGCAAAATCCTTGACATGTCTTCGCAGCGGCTCCTTGAATCTATAACACACAATCTGAAAAAGGTAAAGCAGGAACGTGACTATCGCTTGAATGTGTGTCGGGTCATACAGGACATCAAAATTGAATGTTTATAATCCTTGTGCCATCTAAATGAACCTTCCAAATTTCCTTTTTCAATCTCGATTTGCAATGCCCCGATACTTTTTATTGTTTTCTAAATAAATAAATTTAAAAAATGCCAAGGGACTTCTGAATGACCCTATACTTAATGCATATATATTTTATTGTAAATTTAGTAAAAAATATTCTACAGATTAATTAAATTTTATATGTTTATTTTACATACTTTACGCTTGAATATTATAATAATTCTGAGAAAGAAAAAAAATAAAAATTATCAAAAAAATAGAAAAAAATTAGATATTTTATTTCGTTATTTACTTTAATTTTTTNTAATTATTGTATTTTAACGTAAATTTTTTCAATTATAATTTATTTTATACTTTAATTTAATAAAATTTTAATATGTAACAAATTCTTCAAGCTTTGTTATATTAATTTAGTTATGCTCTAGCAAAATTATATTTGTTAACAATTGGCAAATAAAAATAAAATATAGACTGTTTATTGACCATTGTAATGTATAATTTCTGAAAAATATAAACTTATTGTTCTTATATTGTATTGTAAACGATTTTAAAAGCAATTTAAAAGTAATTTACAGTTTATGAAAACAAAACGAATAAGTTCATGCCTCATTCATTGCTCCATTTTATTTTATTCTAATATATAAATAGATTACTTTATATATTACGTAGACAATCATTAACAATCAAAGAATAATATAAATGTAAAATTTAGAAACAATTTGTTTTTTTAAATTATGATTTTATATAGAATTACCTGAAAAGTGGAATGTTAATTAAAATAAAAACATAATCCACAAATGGCCGAGTGGCTAAAACTACTGAACACTCGGTTCGAACCAGATTAACGAGCTGGCCACGTAGAGTTTTCCGGGTTTTTTCGCTTGTCTAATACCTAAATAAGAGTCCGTTTTCCCTATAAATTTCTCAAAAGAGACATCGCTCAAGTGTTGAGGCCCATATCCCATCAATTCGATCCAATTAAATTAAAAATACGTAAATGAAGGCTAAAATAATTCAAGTTTACGTTCAAAAAATTATATTAAAATATTTTCACATCGACACCATTTAAAAAATAACTAAAAAATTTTAATTGAACCTTCAAACAACGGCCACTCCCAACAACGTTAGTTGAGTTGTTTAGAGGTTTGACTGTATTATAACTATCAACATATTTTTGCTATTGAATAAATGATAAATATATTCATAAAGTTTTTTAAAAGTGATTTTACTTTAATTCTCTTAGAACCTAAGAGTGGCGAGAGGTAAGGGACAATGTACTTTCCTAAAGGCTATAAAAATATATAAATAAAATTAATAAAACAAAAAAATAAACGAATTTTTATTACTTTAAAAAACAAAACATTAATTTCTGTTATTTTTATATTAACTTTTTAAAATAAGATCTTTTTAAGGTTTTTTTTTGTTTTTGTTTAAGGTTGCTCTTCAATCTCTATCCCTTTCGCAGTAATTTTCCCTATACCTCAAAATACAGTAATTTTAATTCTAAACTAGAATATTTANCTAACCAGCTGTTTGACGCAGTTTTGTCAACAAAATCCAGGGCCAGGTTATAAGGATGCCTGCCATGGAGTGCCTTTCGAGTCCACAATTATTAATAATAAGAAGAAATAAATAAAATAGTTAACTTGTGTCTGACAAATTCCTTTAAAGAAAAAGAGTCATAATATTGTTCCTTCTGTCAAGTTTCGAGGTCAAAGGTAAATTTAGTAAAAGAATTTATAACTTGTATAAAACATTAAACCTATTTGAACCCAACAACTTTTCACATCCATTTCGTATTATAATACGTTGTAATATTGTTTATATTGTAAATGAATGACTTTTTTTATTTAAGAAATAATATTTAAAACTCAAATTTTAGTGTATAAATCACACTTTTACCTAAATAATATAGCCTAATTAAAGTTTGATAGGATACGGCAGCATGACACGTGGGTAATCTTTCAAGGGGCATACCTCTCATAAAGATTTTCTATGGGGAAGGAAAACGCTCCCTATTTAAGTGTCAGACACGTGAAGAAAACTCCACGTGGCCAGATGTTAGTGAGGTGTGAAGCCGCAATTAACCACTGTAAGAGGTGAACTCGAGATCAACTACTAATGTTAAGTAATTTGTGTCACTGTTCGGTGATAATCATGAGTGAGATATAATAAAATATGTTTGTCCTTGGATGAAACTCGATACGTCCTTTTAATAAAATGCTATATGCTCTGGTGATATAAAATATCCACAGACACTAATTATTTCAGCTAATGGCTGTTAGGGGATTATTGGCGTCAGGGATATTAAGGCTATATATAATTAATTTATTAATTTTGTTCATAAATATATTTTTATATAACTTTTATTTTCAAGTTTACATTTTGAATGTTATTTATTAATTAATGAAATAAAATGATGAGTTTACGACTAACTAATTTCAAGTAAATTAATTTTTTTTTACATTTAAATTCAAATGGCTAACAAATTATGATTTAACTGACTTCAAATTAGTTATATTTATGATGTAATAATATAAATTTTATTATAAATTTATATGAGAGAATAAGAAATGACAAACGAATGTTGATTAAACTTACCTGTATTTATATAATGAAATGAATTATTTTATAATAATATGGTTTTGAATGCTCACTTCATGTAATGGGTTATGTGAGGAATTCTTTCAAAAACTTTGTAATATAATTGAGAAAATTATGTTATTTAAAATTACAAATTAGATATTATTTTAATAATAAATCTGCATATTGTAATATAATTTAACTAATAACATATATTATGACAAGTTATATTTATACCAAGAGCTTATAACTGAAAAATGAAGATTGATAATTTATACAATCAACAATTAAGGCAACAAGATTAAGACTTGGTAATTTATATTTACATATCAAAACATAATAAAATTATCTTATTCTTTTAAGAAGTAATATGTTATTTAGTGATCGTATCGTCGTACAACATTATCTATTGCATTCATAATTTAAAGGAAAGTAAGATGGGTACCGTACATTGGCACGTAAGTATACCTTTTTTACCTTCCTTTAAATTATGCGGTTGTGAAAGTAAATAAGTTTTTAGGCTAATGATTTTGCCCTTCGTAATTGCAAGATTGAATTACACATAAAAGTAGAGTTATATTTAATTACTTTTTTAACAAAAGCTGAAGTGATGATTTCCAAGTTTCTTCTTCCTAATATAGGACTGAGGAAAGCTTTCTCCGTGCTGCATCTTGATCCATGTCGAATGGTGCCTTGAGGCAAAGAAAACCCTGAAAAATGTCGAAGCATCACACATAATGCTCAGTTACAAGTTCTTAATTATGTTTAACACTTACCTGTTTGATTAGGTCCATTTAAATCTCTTCGCTGATATCCTAGATGTATTCCTGCAGCAACGAATGCTGATGCTGCAGGAGTTTTGAAAGGAGGAATTGAAACTGTAAGCTCACCTCCTTTCTTATGATAACCTTCAAAAAACATAATGTATTAGTTTAATTCATTGCATTCGGATATAAAAAAACGGCTGTTACCTTCTGATAAATCTCGTAGATTATCATTATCTTCAGATTTCAGAAAATATGGAAAAACATCTTTCCAACTCCATCCAGGAGCTCCTATCTCAGCCCACTGATCATAATCTCTCTTATTTCCTCTAACATAAAGCATATAATTTAGCACGCTGCTGCCTCCTAAAACTTTACCCCTAGGCCACCTACTCCTCTGAGAATAAGGAATATTTATATTTAGACAATTATAAAATTATGAGTTTTTCACTTAATTTTTAATTTACTAAAAGGAAAACCAAAACATTCTGCTGTAAAAACGCCGAACGATATTTCTGTAAACTTTTGTGCTTTATTCTGAAGTGAATGTTAAATGTATTATTCAATTGTAAGCATTTTTGCTATTTAGATTTTGATATTTTGACTATTCATGATTACTTACCAATACCAATATAAATACCCACAATTATAGGCATTTTAATATTTTTTACCTGTTCGATATGACCAAAGCAGGCAAATTTCTGTGGCTCTGTCTTGTATCCCCAATCGTGTTCATTAGTCTGTAATTGTCCGGCATACAAAGGTACATCCGATAGATGATTAGGAAAATCCCCATATTCTAATAAAAGGACGGATATTGACGAATTTTCTGAAAGCCTGTTAGCTAAAACTGCTCCAGCTGTACCTCCTCCAACTGAAATATAGATTATACTGTAATATCATATACAAGATTTTTAAGTTTAAATACAAATAATGAGTAATTTGTATTTTAATTTATAATAAATAATAGATGACCGAATGGACCAGCGGATAAGGTAGTAGTACACTTCTCTAGGAAATTTGGGATCGAATCCGAAATTGTCGAAAAAACCCCAGGAATTTTTCGGATTTGGTCATTCCGGATATGTTGAGCCTCGTCCCTTATCACCTTGCCCCCCTATTGTCTGGGCCCAATAATAGACTTGCTATATGGAGACCTATTAGTGACCACAGGACGAAAATGAGTTTTAAAAATTAATAATTTTTTTTCTAGAGAAATTTTATATTGAGAAACATAATAATTGTGTATATGACCATTCTCATCGCACATTACATATTATACAGTAATTATAAATTACTGTAATTAAGTTATAATTAATTATATTAAAATATAATTAATTATAAATTAATTATATTTTAATATTATACACTGTAATTACTAAAATAATAAATTTATTTAGAAATTGAAGGTTTTTTCTAATTAGATTTTCACGTTCTTCAGCATGGTATTACCTATGCTAATATTATTTTATTATTATGCTATACATTTATTCAAGGCTTTATAATATAATATAAAAAACGTCTCGCAAACAAATATACTGCATTAAGCATTTAAACTAATGCATATACACTCGAACCTCCAATAACGATGACCTAACAATAATGACCACTTCTAAAAAGCAGCCATTTTTTTCAAAANTTATTGATATATATATATATATATATTTCTGAGTTTATTGCTTATAACAGGAAGCTAATTCGTTTAATTAATTTAAATATATTTTTAATTAAAATTCAAACCTGTAAACGACGGCCAGTGACAGGAACATGAAAGATGGCCGTTGTTCACAGGTTTGACTGTAGTTATAACGAAACATTTTAATTACAGTTTTTTTTTTAAATAATTAAATAAACGAATAAAAAATTGCTATATTCTACCAAAGTAGAAGTATAAAATTTTTAAAACAAGTCTATAAAATTAATGCTGAAAGTAAACTTACTTATCACGTAATCCCATGTTTTGTCCAAGTCGTAAATAGTTGCTTCTATTGAAAGTAAGTAGATCAAACATAAAGAAAATAATTCAGTGAGCTTTCTTAGAAGGATAAACATTTCTGCAGTCTCTGCCGACGTATGATTATAAACTGACAGACCTACGGGACCACCTTTTTAAACGTCCTTTACTCAAGTTGTTATCCCTGAAATGAAAGTAAAACATAAGCTCGTAATTAAACGAGTTATCCGTACCGAAGGATAACTTAGTTTTTTGTTTTCTTTTTTAATTTAATATTTAAATACTTTTCGAAATTTAATTTATTGCTTAGATGCATTTTCTCCATTATGTGACTCTTTGTGACCTCTGTTAGAAAGTATTTAATTTATATTAATGCAAGTAAACGTCATTTTGAAATTGCCTTGTCTTATAATGACTATGGAGGCCTTCTTAGTCAAACATGCAAACAATTTAAATTATAGAGAAAGGAAAATGATATAAATTTCCGTTTTTTTAATGTAATTTTTTCTTTATAATAAACAACCTTGTGTATAGTGTTTAATATGTTTATATATATAGAAGAGATTTAAATTAATGCTTAAATCATTTTTATAGATATATAAATGCTATTAAATACTTTAATTTAATATGTTTTATATAATTATAATAAACTACTTTGGCTATAACCTTAAAGGAAAATTAACTTAAAATGTAATTTTTGAATAATTTTAAACATTTGTCTCTTGATTTATCAAAATAGAATTACATTACCTAACTTAGAAAATGTGTGTCACGTATACGAATCTGACCCATTTAAACAGGTTGTCCCATCTTCAAACCCATGTTTTTTTTTCCTATAATAATGATATATTTACAGAAAAAGAAGGCAGTAAAATGTCTGGAGTACGTAACAAATGAATTTAAAATTACATTTATTTCATTTATTTTTGATTACGATAAAGCTAGTAAATTCATCATTGAAAGAAGATTCTATTTTATATTATAAAATTCTTGCAGAAGATTACGGGCCGACAGTCCTACTGACCTCTAATGTATATATTCTAAGAGAAGTTTGCGACATCGAGAAGGATTGAGGATGCTTCTTTATTCAATTTACTGAATGAATCATTTAATACACAGTAAACTAATTTATTAATTTGAAGTATTTTTATATGAAATATCCCTTATTAATTATTTACAAATCCAAATGTAACCATAAAAGTGTCTTCCTTTTGATAAATGTCTACATATATAAGTTTATATCATACTTCAGACATCTATAAACCTCCATATTTTACTATTAAAAAATTCTTTAAAATGCTTATACTGTATAGATTTTTTGAGGTTGTTGCTCAATTTGTATTCACGTCTTGTATTAAAAAGTAATAAAGACAGTATAATATATTTGTAAATGTGATATTACATATTGATTAAAACTTGCTTGCTTCTGCAAACATTCACAGGCAAGAATGTAGTTTTTATCAATCTCTTAACATGTGGATACTTGAAGGACATTTAATAATAAATTTATTTATAATTAATGTTACTTCTTACCCATTTGAATTCTTATTAAATTCTTTCCGCAATAAGGGCCCTTTTCAAACTTATCATCGATTCTCCAAGCTCATAAATGGGGCAACTTAGGAGTTTAGACCCTGACAGCTCTTCCCAAAAATATCTGGGATTTTCGAGTGCTTGGATTCGATTTCAGATTTTCCAAAGCTGAATGCTGATACTTTAAGAGCCTCGGTCATCAATAATTAATGCAATAATTAGAATACAGTGAACCTTGATATAGTGCCATCCTCGTAAAGCGCCAATAAATATTTGTAAATGAATTTTTCTCGTATATATTGCACCGAGAACTTTTTATTATTTGTGAGTTATTAAATATACGATTACATATTGTTATCATTAAGTTATGTGACTTTCAAACTTTGAAATTCAAACTTGTAAACAGACCTTATTACTACACATAATTGTTATTATTTGAAACATTTCAATTTAACGCCACACTGATCGTAGTGCCAATTCCAGAGGTAAAAAATTGTGGCGCTAAGTCGAGGTAATATTACGTTTAAAAGAAAATTTTTGCAATTTTTATTTGAATGATGTAAACACTCATCACTAATGGTTTACCATTATATTCAGGTCAAAAACTTATAAAATTATCTTATTATTAAGTGCATTTATAAAAATAATATATTTTATAAGAGCAGTAATTGCTTAAACTATAAGTATTTAAATGATAATAAATAAAATTATTAATCGTTATTAATGTTTTCACGCAATTTATGACGAATTAATTACATAACTGTATAATTTATTAATATATTAAATCAACGCTAATATTTAAGAATGTTTTAATATATTTAGCGTATATTATGTAATACTCATTTAGAGACCTAATTAATGGGCGAATGGATAAAACCACTGGGCACTGATAGTTAGTCGAGGGTTCATCCCTGAGCAACGATCTGGCCACGTAGAGTTATTCAGGTTTTCTTTATCTGTCTAACACCTAAATAGGGGTTTTTTGGACCATACTTAATTGCGATGAAAAATATCCATTGCAGCTAATTAGGACTTTCAATAGGAAATGCCCATTGAAAGTCCTTCCAGGAGGAATCCCCTTGTCCACGTTTTGCTTTGCCGTATCCTATAAAACCAAAGTGATGATTGATATTTTGTGAGATAAGAAAATTTAAATCCATAATTCTACTTCCAAATTTATATAAATATTTTTATCCCCTGAAACATACCTCTGTACTTTGCTTGTAATTTATGAGGCTTGCTGTACAGCAAGTCTCATAAATTACAAGCAAATTACAAACAATTGTCACAAAATCTTTCTATAAAGCAAGTCATTTAAAATTAATAAATACGAAAATATATAAAGGAAAAAATGGCTAGTCTACTAGGTGACCCCATAAAAATCGCCCTTAGGTTAATACAAATTAATTAAAAATCTTCAATAATGAAAGCTGCATTGGTAATTAAAGATTTTCAAATTAATATTCTTCCAGTAATTTATATCTTAAATGGGTAGATACTTGACCTACAAAAGATATAAGAATTTGATTTTTGACCCTTTAATCATAATAAATCCACATCAATTTGTCAGCTGAATGAGGTTTACTACAGTTATTTAGTACAGCGTGATGCAAAATTTTTATTTATTCTAATAATTTTCTGTTGAATGTTAATTAATTAATTAATGAAACATAGAATACAATCTTATTTTGTTAAATTTGAGAATACTTAAAAAGAAATTCCTATATAAGGTGAAAATATTTCATAAAATATATTCCGCAACATCATGAATGACATATAGAAATATGAAAGCGTTAAATTACATACTTGCATACAATTCCAGAAATTGTCTTTTGTGGATACGTGACAAAGATCACGTACGTTAGAAAATCATTAATTTTATATAGGCCTAATCGAGATTATAATTGGATTGGCCTGATGAAATAAGGCAATTCGTGGACGATCTGCCAAGTTGGGAACCTCCTAGGAGGACGTTCTGTAACAAATTGTCTGTGTTACACACATAAAGAAATTATAGAAAACTCCGCGTTGCTAGCCAGTTGGTCAGGTGCGAACCCGCGATCGACTACCAGTGTTCAATGATTTTATCCATTCGCCACCTAGTGAACTGAGATTATAACTGAATAATTGTATAAAAAGAGTTTTAAACATTCATGTTTTCATTTTTGACAAAGAATATCTTGAAAATCAGATTAGAAAAAGATTTTGGTCCAGAGGATCTTACCTCCCGAAATGTAGATTATAATATAAAATTTTCCAAGGTGATGTAAAAGCAAGAATTTGTTCTTATTTTTTTGGTTGTAGGAATCAGAGCGTTTTTAACTCTTTCCGCCCTGTAGGCACTAAGTGGGCCTCTAAGCAAACCCATTATAGGTTCGACCAGGCCCACAATGTGGCTACCGGGTGATGAGGGACACAGGGACAAGGGTTGACATATATGGTCGGACCATTCCCCGAAAAATCCCCAGGAACTTTTCGACCCGTCCCGATTTGATCCCAGGTCCCCAGAGTGATAGGGCTGCCCCTTGATCGCTCGGCTATCCGGCCACAACGGCATCAGAGCTAGTATGAGTTACGTGTTCACTTGGATGAAGACTTTGATATTTAAGCAAATGCATATTTGATTTTTTTACTTCCAAATTTCGGGAGTTATGAATTTAAATTTTATGTGCAAAACTGTTTTTTTCAATATTCTGCCTATTAATGCATATTTTCTTGCTTTCGATAATTTTATGGATTGTAACTACGCTTTTTGCATTCTCTTTAGCTTTTTTCAAACACGTTTTTAGAAGTTCCTTCAAATTTAAACTGGGTGTTGTAATTGAATTGGCTTCGTAAAGTATCATTGATTCAATTGACGACAGTTTTCGGAAATCGAAATATGCTTAGAGTAAAATCGTCTTATAGTTTTAAATGCAGAATGTATGTTGAAAAGTTCGGAAAAATATGTTCTAAGATGGTTCTCTTCTTCTCTACAAGCCATGCGTTAAAGCTGTTGCATGGGAAAGAAGGACACAAGTGCTTCAACATATAAACACAGGATTGCATAATCCTGCCGTTTTACGGTCCAATGAAAGACGAAAACGGTGTCTTCTTAAACATTTAAGGAGATCTGATCATCAGGGTAAGTTGCAATTTTGGTATGACTTATTGGTTATTGATTATAACAAGTTGGGCATCAGCTACATCGCCCCGTGGAAGGTGAAAATTCAGTGGATAGTATTAGTAATTGGCTAATACGCGCGGGAATAATGCCTTCCGGAGGTCTTTTAAGGGAAATTAGTTTCTATTTAGGCGTTACAGACGTGGAGAAAATCCGGAAAACTCCACTTGGCCAGCCCGTCCGAGCGAGGCGCGAACCCACGATCGAACTCCCAGTGTTTAGGGATTGGTCTACGCAATGTGCGAGAACGGAGTCCACTCGGCCACTGGTGGGCTGGTATGACTTATGCAAAGCGTTGGTTGCCGCTGACAATTCTATTCACAATTCATCAATGATTTACGTAAGAATTTCCATAAGAAATATGCAAATGATAAAGTACCAGACAAGACTATTCTTCAAAACAGTTACATGATAACGACGTAATTCTTATGAAGATACGACAAAACTATTAATACAATTAGAACAAATACTGTGGTTATCCGGTATGAAATCATAGTATAACGTTGTTAATGTAATAGTTGGCATGCTTGATAGTGCCTTTGAAAGTGCAAAAGCAGCAACTAAATACACATATTTTCTCATACTATATTCATAGAAGCAACCAATGATTCAACCATTATAAAATGCATAACTGATGCACTATTATAGACGTTCTAAAATATCAGTTGCTTTTAAAGGCTGTGTATATATTCAATCTAATATGTAATTATTATTTTCGTATAAGTGGAATTTTCATTCAGATTGCGATTCTAATCTCCATTATGAAAATTAACAGCCGTAATTCTCGAAAGCCGGATGGCTGTGCGATTAAGGTCTACCGTTCTGGAGAATCCGGGCGGTCGAGAAACCACAGGATTTTCGGGAATGATCTGTTCCATTGGATTGGATATGTCGGGTCCCGTTTCTCATAACTTGGACACTCCATAATGGGCCTAAAATAAGGTCCTTTTAGCGCTTACAGGTGTGAGAAACCTACAATGAAAGGGCCTACCGACCCTAACCGATCGCTCCCATTGTACGCCTGGCAGAAACCATGACAGGTATGGAAAAATGGTTCTCGGAATGCTCACAAGAAGAAAAGGTTAAAAATAAAAAAGGCATGATTCTTTATCCTCCTTCTTTTTTTGACGTTGTAACATTGAACCAAATTCCGTATTTTCTTCTTCAATTCTTATATTGAGCAATGATTTCTTAATCACTTGTGTTTTCTAAAATGACTCATATACAATATTTTATCCTTTATTTCTCTAACCAGACCTATTTTAAAATTTAAAACCATTGTTAATAATATTTTTGGTTCGTAGAGTTCTTCCATAAAATGTTTTTATTGTTAGTGTAATCTGCTTCAACATGACTTGTGAGTAGCAGTAAATCAAAAATATATTTAAAAATTTTATTTTACTATGCAAAATCACAACATACATTGACTTAATATTGGTAATATTAACCATACTGTTCGACATAATTCTATATAACAACTTTCAATGAAAAATCTATGTCGAATCGATAAATATAAATAAACATGAGTCGACACAATAGCACCAAAAACAGTACACAAACTTATTTGAATAAATCTGGAAAACTCCACGTGGCCAGCCCGTTAGTGAGGCGCGAACCCACGACCAACTATCAGTGTTCAGTTGTTTTATACATTTTGGCATGGGCACAATATTAAAGTAATTTCTTATGATGGATTAATAATGGTAGATTGTCCTCTGTGCAGTTCTCCATCACGTCCAAGAATTTACAACTCAATTATGGAGCTCTCAAAAAAGTACTGTACAGTCCTACCGTCTCTGCAGCAGTGACTGCATATCTTTATATAACTGTTAACATTTTTGAAGCGCTTCCTATAAGTTATAAATCACATTTAATGCATTATTTTTAACAAAAATAAAAATTAAATCAAAGAATAATTTCCTTGTTTACGGTTAAAAATAATGGTAATAATTGATTTTTACTTTTTGCCTATTGACTTAGTGTAATTTATCAAAGCAATTATTTCCTTATACCATTAATAAACAAATCTATGCAGGGTATTATTAACTTTCCTCGATAATATTAATTGTATTTTTGACTTTAATGTTTTCGATTCTTGCGCTTAATAAAAGAAAAAACAAGAAATTTTTTTTCTTAACTTGCTCGACCTAAACTAGTTCTTATGTGGATGTTTTCTTTTTCTTTTTATTCCTTTTTTTGGACTAGACAAACAGACTTCCTAAGCAGTTTATAATTGCGCATTAGAAGATAATATTATCAATATAAATTTCTTGAGGTCAATTTTTCATCACTGTCAGAAATATATACATTAAATTCTGTATTTTTTATATTTATTTAATTAAAATTGTATATAAACTTGCACATGGAATGTTTTAAAGATTATTTAAAGTTGTAGACTCTATATTTTACGTTGAATTTTTGTATAATTTCATTTTTTATGACTTTAATTTACAACTATGCATGAGAGAATAGAGCAATTTATTATTGCAACAAAATTTAATTGCCATTTTCATTTACTAGGTCGCTTTAAAAATTGGAAAATCGCGCTCTCTTCCTTATTATTTTACTCAACAATGCGAAACGTCGCTTTCTTCATTGTCTTATCATATAATCACGAAATATTCGAGACATTTTTTAATTATCCTGGAAAATATATAAAAAAACTAAGAATAAATTTAATAATTTATATTAAAAATTTTTAAATTTAAACAGATTTCGAGGTTTCCTTCTTAAAAATTAATCAAAAATAAATTTAATTTAAAAGGTAGAGTAAGCCAAATTATATTATAACAGACTTTAATAAGCCTCATTAAAATGCATATTTTATAAATATAAATTTTAATAAAGATTGATCTTAATGTAATTATACTTTTATTTTTATTTCCAGGGACATAAACATTTTAATCTATCTTTAATTTACCTGACTTATACTATATACATGAATATTTTCCCTTATTCCAAGCTTCTTCGTATACTTAACTTACTCTATTCTTCTTGTTTATATATTATAATAAGTGGAGTAATGTTTATATATATTATTATAGTAATTTTTACAGCTCTAGTTTCTTATGCACGACTATAATATTTGTTACAATAATATCTTGCAGGCCTCTAGTTACTTGGAATTCCTGAAGCGAAACAAAGCATCGAGACAGTTTATTCACAGAAGGTCGCTGGATTATAAATATCCGACAAGTAGTAATATAGAAGGTAATCCAGTATTTAGATATTAAATTATTCAAGGATTATCGCAGCTTATATGATAAATTTGAAGATTATTATTGATAATTTTACATAAAAAGTGAATGTTATTCTCACCTGAATTCTTGAGATCTTTCTCTAAGATGCTTTTAAAATGATCAGATATTAATATTGTTTGATTCAATTCATCTAGAATTATGTGGCTATGTTATGAGTATGATTTTGAAACAATAATTAAAAAAAATATATTTTTATATATTTTTCTTTCTCCAGGTTAAGGTGACTGCATAACTAGTTCAGTTATACAGCTGTACCATTAATTTTTAAAATAAAAACTAATTTATGCTGTTGTTTTTGTGTATTTCTTACTCCAAGTGAATTCAAAATGATAGAATTCGATTGATTCAATTGGTTCATACTTTCTGTTAGCCTACTAAAAGGGCTTTTTTACCTTCAACTATATACAATTACTCAATTAGAAAGTAGAAATTAACCTGTAACCTGGTGTCAACATGTAAGAGAAGCGAAGAGTGAAAGCTTATCCTAATTAACTACTATAACAATATATTTTAATAATATAATAATGAATAATAGAATTAAACAGTGCAGTTTGAAAATAAGTTTTCCTTTAATTGATGTATGCAAATTTATCTTAAATAATATATTAATTACAGGCTATATATTTAAAAGACAACTTTTATATTATGAAAATTATAACATGCCAAAAAAATAACAATTATTTAACTATATTTATTAACTTAATTGGGATAGAATTTATAGTTTAGGTTTAAAATATTATAAAAATAAATTTGTTTTAATTATATATATAAAAATGATGTAAAATATTTTTAAAAACCATTATAAACGAATTTATAAGAAAAATAATTCAAATAGACCTTCAACTAGTCTTCAATATATTCAATTGATACTTCTTACAAACACCTACTGTACTTTTTTAAAAAGCAAATATTTTTTTTTATTAAAATCATATTTTTAATAAAAAAATATAATTTAGGTCAATTTTTTAATTCTGAATTTTAGAAAACCTTGAAACTTTCACTTAAAATATTACGTGTACCTTTCTACATAACAACATTTATGTAAAAAGTTATTTTATTACATATAAAACTTAGAAAATAGAAAAGAAATGCTATAAATTATAATATTATATATGTCACATTTATTAAATTAGTATTGCCTAACTTCTGTTTTTTTTTCTTTATTTTGCTAGTCCCATAGTAAGATAATTTAATTTCATTGATTGAATTTTATTCAAATAATTTCGTCTCTGCATCTTTTTACCCACCAGTGGCCGAGTGGATAAAACCACTGAACACTACTACATGATCGAGGATTCGTCCCTCGCCAACGGGTTGGACACGTGGAGTTCTCTGGGTTTTCTTCACGTTTGTAACACCTAAATAGGGAGCAGTTTCTATAGAAAGTCATTCAAGAATATTCAAAAAAGTCGTTCGTATTCAACATCTACCTTTCGAGGCGATAAGACACTAACTCTTTGGGGGACACCGGTTTGAGTCTGATCGGCTCAATGATTTTTATGAGTGACATATTAAAAAGCCTAGTTATTTACGAACCGTTTTCTCTCATTGCAGGTCTGGCTAAATATATGAGAATCAAGATTAAAAGCTTTATTCTTGCCCTTGGTTTATTTAGCCAGGATCTTACATTATCAGAATCTTGCCCCTGTTGTGTTTAGTCAGGATCTTAAAAACCAGAATTTTGTCCCTCCTATATTAATTTATGTTTGTTTTTTAAAATATCTAACAAATTCAATTTTTTTTCTAGGCTTAAAAATGCAAACATGGTGAATTAGGTAAAAACATTAAAGTTTATTAAGTTTAAAATTTGAAATTAAATATAATCCGGATAACAAATAGTTAATTTAATATGTTTATATACCAGTGAATAAATCATTCAAATTATTTCAATTAACCTTAATTAAACTTTTATTATATTGCAATTATAGGTTTACCATTGACTTTTCTGCACCTATTTTTTTTTAATCAGGAAAGAAATTCCATAGGACTCTACTTCATCAAACTTTTTCACTAAATATTTACGGATGGAATTGCATATAATGCGCAGTTGTTGGTGCGAATTTTAGCGCATTTTACTAAAATTAATACTAGAAAAGGCTTCTGAAAACAGGCAAGTTTAAATATCTTCAAATTTAAACACTAGTCCATTAATATATACTTAAAGTATCTAGCAGTTTGTAGTGATTCAGGAGATAATGTTGAGTTATTATTACGTGACCTCGGCTAGTCCAGCAAAACTGTTAATCTGGCAAGGCTTTTGGTACCAAGCGTGCCGAAAAAACGATTATCTACTGATATAATCAGTAGATAACATTCAACTGTAACGATATTGTTGGATTTACATATTTTCTGAATATAGGCTAGCTATAAGTATATTTAACTCAAATGGTCTATCTATAAATTTTATGCGGTTCATGAATTGATTGAATGGATCCGTAACACAAAGAATCTAATTATAATTAGCCTTAGTTGTTTTCACTATTAGGACAAGCGTAAAATACTTCAAACTAGCATACAAATAATGGAAACTGATGTCTCGATTCGAATTGCTCATAGAAAATTGGGAAGAAGGGATATATTCGACTCAAGATGCTTAAAGATAATTGATCATTCATCTGACTATTACTGAAAAAATAAAATAAATTTGAATAATATGTCCTTTGTGAGTACTAATTATTTATTGCGCAAAAACTCTCACTATAACTTGGCTTCCTCGAGAACGGATCACCCTCATAAATATGAAAAAGAAAATTCTTCAGCTTTCCTGAGTTACCAAATGTATGATTTTTCATTAACGTCAAACCACGTAAATTTCACGTAAATTGTGTGTACTCGCTACAGTATATATAATGTTTGAAGTTTTTCAGTTTAACATCACACTCGATTTAGTACTAATTTTAGACACAAACGAATGGTGAATGGTAATAAAAATAATTTTTTAATTAATTTATGTTTTGAAAAAGACCTTTCTGCAGTTGAAACTGTCAAAGGTGTTGTAAGGAACAAGGTTATGCAGTCGGAACTTCAGAAAATCTTGAGAAAAATAAGTAATTCAACACAAAGTACTGATGTTTTTAATTTAAAAAGGACGCAGATCGTTATCAATTTCTATTTCATATTTCTAACCGGAAAGGAACGTTATTGAGTGAGAAATCTAGAATATATATCTCCTTTATATTTGTTTTTCAGTTCTTTTGCTCTCTCAAATACATTTTTATGATTTGTTAAAACTATATTTACAGATACAAATTCTTTAGATCGACATAATTATTTTTCAACTGACTACTTTATGTCTTCTGATTATGTCTAGGCTTCTACAGAATACTCGTATGTTTACTTTAAAAATTATTTTCATTATTACTAAACTTCTGGTCTCCATACTGCTTTTTAGCATGTTCTTTCCATCTAATAACCGTGCAATAACTTCACTGTTGTGTCAAGCACCATTTACTCATTTTAATTCTTTAGAACGAGTTGATACACTTCGAGAAAGAGTTAATAAATGAAACCAAATTAACACTGTTAACAGTGTTAATTTGGTTTCATTTATTAACTCTTTAGACTTTTCCAGTAATAGCTCAATAATTTCATTTTAAGTGTGGTGATTCAGATAATGGACATCATGTTTTCTTTTTAATAATTATTACGAAAAAAATATACAGTACCAGTTATTTAAGAACTTAATTCTTTCAATTACATTGTTACTCATTTAGACATGTTAAAAAGAACAGCTTTGAACTTCAAGTAACTAATTGGTTCACAGTAAACATAACTGCAGAGAAATTCTGCAGAATAGCACCATTTTCGTGGTAATAACATACCAGCAATAACGCTCTAAAAAGCAGCAGCTATTTTTATTATTTCGAGAAAATGGCCCTTTGGGCCTACATGACTCAAAGGTTCATTTTGGATGATTGGTTCGACATATCAAACATTTTAACCTTTCTTTCAGTATTAATGAAAAACTGATTACTATGTTTAAAGAAAATGATTATGGTGAATTCGAACCTTCCACTAAGTGTTGCTGCCGCTTACATTTTCATTCATGAAATTGCATTTTCAAAACTAACAGCTCGCGTTTTGATTTCTACCCCTTCAATTTTCTCATCATAAGTAATTTTTTAATCAAGAAATGCTCCAAAGTCTGAATAATTTTGATGTCCTTTGTTCTTTCTTTTTTTTCTGGTAGATGATTGTGGGTTTGCGCCTCACCAACCCACGTGGAGTTTTTCGGAATTTCTTCACATGTCTAAATAGGAAACAGTTTCAATGGAACACCTCCTTGACAGATTCCTTACTCTCCAATTCAATCCAATCTTCTGCCTTTTCAGTTTCCTCTTTAAACGCTACTTTTATGCTTGTGGTATTAATTTTAACTATAATTGAGTAACAATAACTTTCAGAAAATGTACAATGTAGTACACTTTCCTTGTACACTATGACTATAATTATTATGCAAACATAGCATGGTAACAACACTATCGAATCTATTGAATGTTAAATTAACCAGAAATTAGTTGAGCAACGGAGATTCATTGGCCTCTAACAGTTGGCACTGAGATCACTGCCAAATTATAAGACATGTTATCAAATAAAACTGATTTTAGAACTAGATTTACAAAAAGAAAGCGCAAAAATAACTATATATATATTTTTAAACTATTTTCAATTACTTAATTTATTTAAAAAGATCATAAATAATAGACCTTATTAATGAAAATACTAAAATTTTTACAAAAATTTCGAATACATCGCTATGTACTGTACTTCATATAGTGGTTTACTAAACTTTTATTTAAAAATGTATTACATTTTCTGAATATTAAGAAAATAATTTAATGGAAATTTGTAATATTTCTTTCTATAACATCAAATTAATAAATATCTTATATTTTACAAAATTAAAAAAAAAACCAAACCTATGGCAGATAAAACATCTAAAGATAAGTCAGGCCCTAAGTAAAACTTGTGATTATGGCCCCCAAAAAATTAATAACTTTGTTATACTTGCTACTTGACCCTCTTGATGAAGCCGAGCGTGTTCTTATGTTGACATTTTTCTTTATTTGTTTATATATAAATTTACAAATCAAGAGTCTATCAGATAGGAATATGAATTTCCTGTAGACCCTATTTATAAACAGTCCCATAAATAGGAGAGACCCTATTTATGGGACTGTATATAGCTGCTCTTCTCTATTGAATTTGAATTAAAGTTAATTCATTTTATATTTAAAACTTCTGTATTAAATTTAACTGATATGTAGACTGATTAAAACTAGAGTATACCTACTCAGAGCAATCTGCAGAGAGAATCAACGGGAGAAACGTCATCATAATTGGCACGTACACTTACCAGATCATGAGGAATACAAATTTCAATTAAAAACTAGTTCAAATACTTACCACGGGAGAAAAATGGCACTGAGAGCGAGGGAAGAAAGTGAAATTTGTGTAAAGCCTTGTTCTTTATATCTAACCTCTTTTTTGTACCGCATTATTCGTAGGCTTCTGAGTATGGTTCATTTCTCAATCAGAAACCAATCTGCAGTAATTTTTTCCGCTCACAGCGACATATTTTCTCCTATCGACGAGTTTTGACAACTTTTTTATTACCAAAATCTCTTACANTTTATTCACAGAAGGTCGCTGGATTATAAATATCCGACAAGTAGTAATATAGAAGGTAATCCAGTATTTAGATATTAAATTATTCAAGGATTATCGCAGCTTATATGATAAATTTGAAGATTATTATTGATAATTTTACATAAAAAGTGAATGTTATTCTCACCTGAATTCTTGAGATCTTTCTCTAAGATGCTTTTAAAATGATCAGATATTAATATTGTTTGATTCAATTCATCTAGAATTATGTGGCTATGTTATGAGTATGATTTTGAAACAATAATTAAAAAAAAATATATTTTTATATTTTTTTCTTTCTCCAGGTTAAGGTGACTGCATAACTAGTTCAGTTATACAGCTGTACCATTAATTTTTAAAATAAAAACTAATTTATGCTGTTGTTTTTGTGTATTTCTTACTCCAAGTGAATTCAAAATGATAGAATTCGATTGATTCAATTGGTTCATACTTTCTGTTAGCCTACTAAAAGGGCTTTTTTACCTTCAACTATATACAATTACTCAATTAGAAAGTAGAAATTAACCTGTAACCTGGTGTCAACATGTAAGAGAAGCGAAGAGTGAAAGCTTATCCTAATTAACTACTATAACAATATATTTTAATAATATAATAATGAATAATAGAATTAAACAGTGCAGTTTGAAAATAAGTTTTCCTTTAATTGATGTATGCAAATTTATCTTAAATAATATATTAATTACAGGCTATATATTTAAAAGACAACTTTTATATTATGAAAATTATAACATGCCAAAAAAATAACAATTATTTAACTATATTTATTAACTTAATTGGGATAGAATTTATAGTTTAGGTTTAAAATATTATAAAAATAAATTTGTTTTAATTATATATATAAAAATGATGTAAAATATTTTTAAAAACCATTATAAACGAATTTATAAGAAAAATAGTTCAAATAGACCTTCAACTAGTCTTCAATATATTCAATTGATACTTCTTACAAACACCTACTGTACTTTTTTAAAAAGCAAATATTTTTTTTTATTAAAATCATATTTTTAATAAAAAAATATAATTTAGGTCAATTTTTTAATTCTGAATTTTAGAAAACCTTGAAACTTTCACTTAAAATATTACGTGTACCTTTCTACATAACAACATTTATGTAAAAAGTTATTTTATTACATATAAAACTTAGAAAATAGAAAAGAAATGCTATAAATTATAATATTATATATGTCACATTTATTAAATTAGTATTGCCTAACTTCTGTTTTTTTTTTTTCTTTATTTTGCTAGTCCCATAGTAAGATAATTTAATTTCATTGATTGAATTTTATTCAAATAATTTCGTCTCTGCATCTTTTTACCCACCAGTGGCCGAGTGGATAAAACCACTGAACACTACTACATGATCGAGGATTCGTCCCTCGCCAACGGGTTGGACACGTGGAGTTCTCTGGGTTTTCTTCACGTTTGTAACACCTAAATAGGGAGCAGTTTCTATAGAAAGTCATTCAAGAATATTCAAAAAAGTCGTTCGTATTCAACATCTACCTTTCGAGGCGATAAGACACTAACTCTTTGGGGGACACCGGTTTGAGTCTGATCGGCTCAATGATTTTTATGAGTGACATATTAAAAAGCCTAGTTATTTACGAACCGTTTTCTCTCATTGCAGGTCTGGCTAAATATATGAGAGTCAAGATTAAAAGCTTTATTCTTGCCCTTGGTTTATTTAGCCAGGATCTTAAATCATCAGAATCTTGCCCCTGTTGTGTTTAGTCAGGATCTTAAAAACCAGAATTTTGTCCCTCCTATATTAATTTATGTTTGTTTTTTAAAATATCTAACAAATTCAATTTTTTTTCTAGGCTTAAAAATGCAAACATGGTGAATTAGGTAAAAACATTAAAGTTTATTAAGTTTAAAATTTGAAATTAAATATAATCCGGATAACAAATAGTTAATTTAATATGTTTATATACCAGTGAATAAATCATTCAAATTATTTCAATTAACCTTAATTAAACTTTTATTATATTGCAATTATAGGTTTACCATTGACTTTTCTGCACCTATTTTTTTTTAATCAGGAAAGAAATTCCATAGGACTCTACTTCATCAAACTTTTTCACTAAATATTTACGGATGGAATTGCATATAATGCGCAGTTGTTGGTGCGAATTTTAGCGCATTTTACTAAAATTAATACTAGAAAAGGCTTCTGAAAACAGGCAAGTTTAAATATCTTCAAATTTAAACACTAGTCCATTAATATATACTTAAAGTATCTAGCAGTTTGTAGTGATTCAGGAGATAATGTTGAGTTATTATTACGTGACCTCGGCTAGTCCAGCAAAACTGTTAATCTGGCAAGGCTTTTGGTACCAAGCGTGCCGAAAAAACGATTATCTACTGATATAATCAGTAGATAACATTCAACTGTAACGATATTGTTGGATTTACATATTTTCTGAATATAGGCTAGCTATAAGTATATTTAACTCAAATGGTCTATCTATAAATTTTATGCGGTTCATGAATTGATTGAATGGATCCGTAACACAAAGAATCTAATTATAATTAGCCTTAGTTGTTTTCACTATTAGGACAAGCGTAAAATACTTCAAACTAGCATACAAATAATGGAAACTGATGTCTCGATTCGAATTGCTCATAGAAAATTGGGAAGAAGGGATATATTCGACTCAAGATGCTTAAAGATAATTGATCATTCATCTGACTATTACTGAAAAAATAAAATAAATTTGAATAATATGTCCTTTGTGAGTACTAATTATTTATTGCGCAAAAACTCTCACTATAACTTGGCTTCCTCGAGAACGGATCACCCTCATAAATATGAAAAAGAAAATTCTTCAGCTTTCCTGAGTTACCAAATGTATGATTTTTCATTAACGTCAAACCACGTAAATTTCACGTAAATTGTGTGTACTCGCTACAGTATATATAATGTTTGAAGTTTTTCAGTTTAACATCACACTCGATTTAGTACTAATTTTAGACACAAACGAATGGTGAATGGTAATAAAAATAATTTTTTAATTAATTTATGTTTTGAAAAAGACCTTTCTGCAGTTGAAACTGTCAAAGGTGTTGTAAGGAACAAGGTTATGCAGTCGGAACTTCAGAAAATCTTGAGAAAAATAAGTAATTCAACACAAAGTACTGATGTTTTTAATTTAAAAAGGACGCAGATCGTTATCAATTTCTATTTCATATTTCTAACCGGAAAGGAACGTTATTGAGTGAGAAATCTAGAATATATATCTCCTTTATATTTGTTTTTCAGTTCTTTTGCTCTCTCAAATACATTTTTATGATTTGTTAAAACTATATTTACAGATACAAATTCTTTAGATCGACATAATTATTTTTCAACTGACTACTTTATGTCTTCTGATTATGTCTAGGCTTCTACAGAATACTCGTATGTTTACTTTAAAAATTATTTTCATTATTACTAAACTTCTGGTCTCCATACTGCTTTTTAGCATGTTCTTTCCATCTAATAACCGTGCAATAACTTCACTGTTGTGTCAAGCACCATTTACTCATTTTAATTCTTTAGAACGAGTTGATACACTTCGAGAAAGAGTTAATAAATGAAACCAAATTAACACTGTTAACAGTGTTAATTTGGTTTCATTTATTAACTCTTTAGACTTTTCCAGTAATAGCTCAATAATTTCATTTTAAGTGTGGTGATTCAGATAATGGACATCATGTTTTCTTTTTAATAATTATTACGAAAAAAATATACAGTACCAGTTATTTAAGAACTTAATTCTTTCAATTACATTGTTACTCATTTAGACATGTTAAAAAGAACAGCTTTGAACTTCAAGTAACTAATTGGTTCACAGTAAACATAACTGCAGAGAAATTCTGCAGAATAGCACCATTTTCGTGGTAATAACATACCAGCAATAACGCTCTAAAAAGCAGCAGCTATTTTTATTATTTCGAGAAAATGGCCCTTTGGGCCTACATGACTCAAAGGTTCATTTTGGATGATTGGTTCGACATATCAAACATTTTAACCTTTCTTTCAGTATTAATGAAAAACTGATTACTATGTTTAAAGAAAATGATTATGGTGAATTCGAACCTTCCACTAAGTGTTGCTGCCGCTTACATTTTCATTCATGAAATTGCATTTTCAAAACTAACAGCTCGCGTTTTGATTTCTACCCCTTCAATTTTCTCATCATAAGTAATTTTTTAAACAAGAAATGCTCCAAAGTCTGAATAATTTTGATGTCCTTTGTTCTTTCTTTTTTTTCTGGTAGATGATTGTGGGTTTGCGCCTCACCAACCCACGTGGAGTTTTTCGGAATTTCTTCACATGTCTAAATAGGAAACAGTTTCAATGGAATACCTCCTTGACAGATTCCTTACTCTCCAATTCAATCCAATCTTCTGCCTTTTCAGTTTCCTCTTTAAACGCTACTTTTATGCTTGTGGTATTAATTTTAACTATAATTGAGTAACAATAACTTTCAGAAAATGTACAATGTAGTACACTTTCCTTGTACACTATGACTATAATTATTATGCAAACATAGCATGGTAACAACACTATCGAATCTATTGAATGTTAAATTAACCAGAAATTAGTTGAGCAACGGAGATTCATTGGCCTCTAACAGTTGGCACTGAGATCACTGCCAAATTATAAGACATGTTATCAAATAAAACTGATTTTAGAACTAGATTTACAAAAAGAAAGCGCAAAAATAACTATATATATATTTTTAAACTATTTTCAATTACTTAATTTATTTAAAAAGATCATAAATAATAGACCTTATTAATGAAAATACTAAAATTTTTACAAAAATTTCGAATACATCGCTATGTACTGTACTTCATATAGTGGTTTACTAAACTTTTATTTAAAAATGTATTACATTTTCTGAATATTAAGAAAATAATTTAATGGAAATTTGTAATATTTCTTTCTATAACATCAAATTAATAAATATCTTATATTTTACAAAATTAAAAAAAAAACCAAACCTATGGCAGATAAAACATCTAAAGATAAGTCAGGCCCTAAGTAAAACTTGTGATTATGGCCCCCAAAAAATTAATAACTTTGTTATACTTGCTACTTGACCCTCTTGATGAAGCCGAGCGTGTTCTTATGTTGACATTTTTCTTTATTTGTTTATATATAAATTTACAAATCAAGAGTCTANTAACTTCAACTTTATTCCAAAACAGAATAATTTTAAGATTTCTTTAGTTTTCAACCATTAATTATTCCGAAGAAATAAAAGGAATGAATATAAACGATAAATATTTTTAAAATTACTTTTACTTTATACAATATTTTTATTCCTCTATAAATTTGATTTATTATGGAGTTTGTTTCTATAATGTTAAGAATGTTATTTCCATAATAATTCCCTTCTGTTTCATTGTATTAATTCATCAATAATGTGGTAATAATTTGTAATAAATAATTAAAATCAATCTATTTGAAATAATTACTTAATATCTTTATTAATTTTAAGAAGAGCTTACCTTCTACCAATCGATACAAGTCTACAGGATCATGAAAATACAAAGGATCTATAACAGGATGCTCGTAGGGATTCTTAGATCGAAGAGCTACATACCCACGACTCTTAGGACGTAACAGAATAGGCAACATAGTTATCATCTCGGATCCTTCATAGGGTTTATATACCTTATCCCACACCTGAAATTAGATGAAAATAATTAATTTATTCTGGAAGATTTAATTTTTCGTACCAGATAAGGAAAGTGTGAATGAATGTTTTATCTTCACGCATTCAAATTAAAAATATAAAATTTTGATATTTAGAATGAATTTATAATGAACATAAAAATCTTAGAGGTGGAAAATATTTTTCTATTTTTACTTCTAAGATAAAATATTTAATCTTTGGATAAATTCTTGTAAGAATTTGTTTAAAATATAGGTTCAATTATAAGTTCAAATGCGGTTTTAATAGAAAAATTTTTAAACTTCTTTCTTACTTCAAGACTTTTTTTATTTATGAAAGTTTCAATTCGAAATTATAAATTGTGAATGATGCGGAAAATACACTGAAAATTTGCAACATCAAGAAAGACGTAAGTTATTCATGTGAATTTGTTCCATTATAATTTATATTCGGCATAAAACTGATTAAATTTACAAAACTGTATAGAGCCGTAGTGGCACAAAATTCAATATTTTATGAATCTACTATGAGCGGAGATATTTATTCTATACGCCGAAGTATTGAAGAAAAGAGACCCTGAGTTTGCTATTGAGGAAATTTTTGTTCCTGTTTATATTCTGTTTATGACTGGTAGATGGGCCCGATGCCGTGCTACCATTTTATATTTAATTGGAGATAATTCTGGAAAAAATTCAGGACAGAGAAGAAACTGGCTCACGTGGCGGAAGTCCTGGACATTATTTACGTGTTGACAAACATTATCATGCTGAAAGAGACAGTCAGAAATCGTGTGACGGAATGAACTAAAACAGACTGTTAAGATGCCTGAAATGCATATGAAGCAAGACCGTAAATTGAATGTTATGGCACCCCAACCATAAAGTAGGCGTAGGGCCAGTATGACTCTCTATAATGCACCCCTCTAAGTATTGTTCACCACAATGTCGCCGAACAAAGATGTGGCCATCATGATACATTGAGAATCATTAGAAAGTACTACCAATCAGCCCTCAAACATTAATAAATATATTTTAAAAGTATTTTACAGAATATACGTATTTTCTCACGTATCCTTATACTGGATTCTTATATCTAAATTTTTCATACCTCATCAGTTACATCCGTTATTTTTCTAATAGTTCCATGTTCCTCATCTGAAATGGGTCCACTACTAGTAAAATGAATTTCTATGTCCGGATAATCATCAGTCTTGTTGACGTAAGATGTGTGAACAAAAGCTAAACCTTCCACAGATCCCAAAATGGTTAGAGGACCTAATTAAAAAATTGATAAAATTATACTTAAATTGTGTAATATGTAAATTATTTTAGAAAAAGAATATTTTCTCAGGAACTCACCACTTCCTTCTAGTAAAAATCTCTTTATATTAGGCAATGTTAAAGTTCTGGAAGCTCTGACAGTGAGAGGTTCATTAATTGTAAAATGTATTCCCGTTCCACCCACGTGATCCTGTAGGTTATATCCTACAGGCAAATTGGAGATTACTGGAATCTATTGGGTCAGAATTATTAGATTTTGAATTTAATTTTAAATGAGTTTTAAAAGATACACAAAAGTTTACATACGCCAAATTTTGATAATTGTTCCTTTGGACCAATTCCTGATAGAAGCAACAATTGAGGAGAGTTGATGGTGCCTGCAGAGACGATAATTTCTCTTCTAGCCAAAACAATGTGACTGCGATTAAAATAGTCAAAGTGAATCCCTCGAGCGTGTTTAAATTCATCGAAGAGAATCTAAAAAATCATTTAAAATTATTTAATTGTAATTAAATATATATATTGTTGATGATAACAAATTATTTTTACTTTGGTGACAAATGCCGAATGGAGGATTTTAACATTGGGACGTTTGATGATTGGTAACAAAAATGCTTTTCCTGTACTGCATCTAGCACCTCGTCGAATTGTTCCTTGAGGAATTGAAAAGCCTAAAGAAAATATTTTAAAAAGTAATGATTATTCGAAAATGGAAATTAAATTTTCAATTAAGAATCATTCAACTCAGAGTACTTGCCTGACATAATAGGTCCATTATGATCGACATTGTGGTATCCTAAATACTTTCCTGCTTCTACGAAGTCGTAAGCTAGTGTGGTCTGATATTTAGGAGATTCAATAGTGAGTTCTCCCTCGCTATTATGAAAACCTAAAATTAAAGAGTAGAACATTAGAAAAGTCATAGTATTTAAATAAATTTGTCTGTGTTAAGATAAGTTTCCGAAATAATTACCATTAGCTAAAAATCTAGGATCTTTATTTCCTTCAGATTTTAAGAAATAAGGATAGACATTTTCCCAGCTCCAATCGACCAATCCTTTCTTGTGGGCCCAATTGTTGAAATCTCTTTTGTTGCCTCGTACGTACAACATATAATTCAATACACTACTACCCCCCAATACTTTTCCTCTTGGCCAAGGCATTCTCTATAAATTGAAAAATATCATTTTGAATTCATTCTATCTTCTCAAGTTAAATTAAAAAATCAAAATATACGCACTCTGTCCTTTATTCCAAAACAAGAAAGCGATTGAGGTTCTATTTTATACTGCCAATCATTCTTTTCCTTTTGTAAATGGGATGCCATAAGTGGTACTTCTGACTGAAGATCTGGAAGACCTCCTGCTTCTACTAGTAAAACTGTAGCTGTAGGATCTTCAGATAAACGATTAGCTAGAACACATCCTGCCGAACCCGCACCAACTGCAAATATATAAAAATAGAGCAGTTAAAATACTATTCTTTTATTATATTTAATCTACTCATTAAAATCTTTCATTGAGAAATGTATTAAGAAGTCGTTTTACACATTCATCGTGGCTTCTTTTATGACAGTAATGAAATAAGATTGACGATGACCCGAATTAAGTTATCGACGGAAATTTCTTCAAAATTTCATTAAATTCAATCTTGCATTCCCAGATTAGCAGAGATTTTCATCAATAGCAGACAGCCCACCAGTGGCCGAGTGGATAAAACAACTGAATACTAAAGTTGGTCACTGGTTTAGTCCTCACCAACGGGTTGGTCACGTGGAAACTGTCCCCTAAATAAAGGACACTTTCCGTATAGAAAACCCTCTTGGGTTGTAAACCTCTTGGCAGATTGCCCAAAGTTATGTTGTCTTGTCCAGCACAAATGCATCTATATGCTGAGTTTCTACAACAAGAATATACCACGTAAATTTTTTGTTGTAGAAACTCAGTATACACATGTGTAATTATTCTATATTATACTTAACTACATAAAATACGATATAAAATTATCTTTATTCAGTTAATAACTGCTCTTAAGTAAATATTTAACGTTATAAATTATAATAGTGTCGTGTGAAAAAAGAATCTTCTATTAAATTTTATAGGTAGACAAAAGGAAGACAGACAAAAAATAGACAGTGAGAGAGTTGAAATTTGAAGTAAATTTAGCGTAACGTCTGAAAATCTAACGATTTTAATTATAAAATTGAGAAGATACGATTCGGGTCAGTAGAAAAATATGTAATATTATATATATTTCTTTGAATTTTCCTATTTATTTTATTTGTTATCCTGTACAAAAAGTGAAATTAATTAAAGCAGAAACAAAGAAATATAAAATTCGTTCAAATTTACTGTAGAACACAGATAAAATTTCTTATTATTATGCCAATTAGCAAATTATTTTAAAATTATGTTAAGAATTTATATAATTCTATGTTATTATGTTTACTTAAATGTCAAGAATGTAAAATAGTTAACAACTTAATTCTTTTTAAAATAAATTATATAAAGCTATCAGATGTAAACTTTCCATGTTTATGAATTTGAAAAAATAAAAAATAAAAAGTGATTTTAATTAATTAATTAATTAAGATTATGTAGAAAATTATTTTGAAATTTATTCATTTAATTTTTGTAGAATGTAATAGTTAGTAAACATCTTAAAATTATCGGTAAAAAGTTATATTTAATAGATATTGAATGAATAATAAGCATGGTTTTATTGGCACAATAATGGGGTTTTACTGACAAAACACCATAATTTTACTGATATCATAGCACGGTTTTACGTATACTATAGGCTTTACTGGTCCAACACATTCCAATAGTAAAGAATAAAACTCTAAAACTCCATCTCCGTTATTTTTCCCAAATCTTTTCATTCATATTCAAAAGCCAATCAAATATAAAGACAGCAACTAGAACTGATATTGAGAACTCAAAGTAGAACGTCTAAACTTTGTACCAATGTGGCATAGCCACTAGCGCTATGAATGAAGAGCATATTCTTAGATATTGTATATACGTTTAAGTGCGTTTTTCACATTAAAATCGTTTTCTTGTAATTATTTGATTGTTTCTTTATTTATTAACAAAGATTGGGGAGCCAGGAATTCCTGGTCCCTCGCTGTATAATGGCATTTAAAATATTAACAATAAACAGATACTGCGGTCAAAATCAACATTTTCTACGGAATTCGAACCAGAATCCTCTTCGGTGCTTAAGGATTTCTTTATTAAGCCACTATTATTAATCTCACATATATTTTACTGGTGCTTTCTTCAGATTTGAGAAACTTTTTGTCCTTAATTTCTTTGTCGTAGCAGTAAAAAGAATTAGAATATATAAAAAATCTTCCTTTACTGCCACGATAAAAAAATTAAAGACAAAAAGTTTCTCAGATCTGAAGAAAGCACCAGTAAAATATATGTGAGATTAATAATAAATATGGCTTTTATTAAGCAAATTATAAATATAGCTTTTTGATAAAGTTTAATGTAATTTTATACGGTAAACCTGTGTAAACCGGAATCGCTTCGTTCCGGAATTTTTCCCGTTTAGGCGGGTTTCCGTTTTATTCAGGTTCCGTTTCAGACAAGTTTTGTCTATAGTATTAAAATTAGAAAATAGATAAATAAGTATTTGTCTATTTTCTAGTGCACTTTCTATGGGAAACTGGTCTATATTTAAATGTTTGAAAACCCAGAAAACTGCACGTGGCCAGCCCATTATCTTGCCCACCAGTGGCCAAGTGGATAAAATCTGTGAAAACTGGTAGTTAGTCGTGAAATTTTCAAGATTTCCTTCACGTGTGTAACATCTAATAGGGGCCAGTTTTCCATGAAAGCCCTCCAGAAGGCGTTCCCCTCGACAGATCGTCCATGTGTCTTATTGCCTTAACTAAATAAATCAAACCAAACTAGCTCATTAGTCAGGTGCAAACCCACGATCAATCCACAAAATTTACTATAGACCTATTTTCCTGCATTTACTTATAAAAATAGGAAAAATTATAGAAATTATATAAACTACTTTTTCCAAGATTTTAATAAAAAGTTCATTGCCTACGATGTCGAATAGGATAAAGATATTAAAATCTGCATACCAGTCTAAAAATTTTTTTCTCGTCAAATTAACGTAAAGATAAATACAAAAGTTCGATGCCTTCTTTAATAACTTGAAGTAAAAACAAGGAAACAACACACACAAAAATTAATTCAACTTTTTAATAAACTATTTTTCAAATATTAAATTATTTAAAAACTGATAAACCGAGATAAATTAAATAATTTTGCTGCAATAATTTAATAGCAATTAAGTAATTGCTACTAAATTATTGCAGCAAACTTATTGTGATATCGTCACAAATCCGGGCTAAAATTTTAATTATATTAAAACAAATCACGTGACTCTAGATGTTCTAATACAATTAATAGGGGCCGCAGGCTCCTAAGTTTTCCATATCTGGTCTCGATTTCCATCTATCTGACTCCGTTCTCGAGATTAAGAAAGGACAGACAAACGGACAAACATTAATTTTTAACACAGTTTGGTCATTTTAAGTAGCTTTTTTGACCTCAGAATTTATTTTCATCGAAATATTTTGATAGAAAAATAGTTTCATACACATACAAACACACATATATATATATAAACATATGTATACAATAAATCTGCACTTTTTACTACTTGACTGGTTCCTGAGGTCGTCCTATTTCTCACAATGTCAATGTCTTAAATTGAAATTATATTCTTGGAAAATTTGACTACATAATAACTCTGACATGGCCTAAAAATATATTTCGTACACGCAAAACCGAAAATGCACACCAGTCGTAAAGTAGGCGTTCTACAAGAAATCGGTGGTAGAACGGAGATATACTATAAAGCATGTTATAAAACGTTGAGAATAATTCATTTCACGTTTAAGAAGGTCAACATAAACAGCGAAGTCCCAGTAAACGCGTGCTTATGAACGAACTGTTCCCGAATTAACTTATATTTCGTGAAAAGCGTATTTTTCATCTGATGAGTATGAAGGATTTAGGTTTATATCAATAACAACCCTTTAAAAAGATAGAAGAAGACTTCAATTCGGTACAAAAACTGGCAGAAGTTTTGGTAAAGTAGACCTACATCAATTAGGTATGTGTGAAAACAAGCAGGGGACATGTTAAACAATTTTTGTAACATTTAAGATATTTTTTTAGAAATTCGGCGTTTATAATATATTTTATTTATAATTAATGCACAGATAATGATTTCCGGTTGCAGAAATGGATTTAGGAGGTACTGTACATTTGGGGTTTTTCTCCGGCTACTTCAGGTAATAAAAAATTCTGTATTGCTTCTTTTCTGAATCCCCACTAAAGATTTCTGAATGCACTATTGTTCGAATGGCAGTAAAAGTGTCAGCCTAACTCTTGGAATCAGAAAAAATCTCTATAATTTTTCGGGGTAATCTCTTCAAGATATTTCGAGGCCCGTTCTCACGCCATTGTGGGCCTGGCAAAACTGACGAGGGGCATGATTACATCCCTCTTAGTGCTCATCCCGTTTAGTGCAAAAGACGTGAGGCCCTCTTAGTGCTCACAGGAGAATGTCAAAAATAAAAATAATGCAAAATTCATTGTATTTTCACTGCATTCGAAATAAAACCAGTTAAAACTACTTGTGATTCGAGAACGATTCGTTCTCAATCACTCATTTACTAGGACATTTAACTCATCTTGACCCTCATAAGACGTGGTATGAATGTTCCCAACCTTTGTAAAACTGTATATTATACGTTTAGAATAAAAAATAGTAATCGTCAACAGAAAAAACTTAAGTTTTCCTGTTAAATCCTCTCGAAAAAATAAAATATTCCTTAAAATTCAAATAAAAATCAATGCAGCACGACAACAAGAAAAATTAAATAAATTGTAGTCATAATTAAAATATTTTCTCTTCATATTATTCTATAAATACATTAAAATCTTTAAAACGTCAATTATCTTAAATCAAATTCTAATTTATTGTCATTATCAGCATGTTATCTCTTAAAATAACCTAACAATGAATTATATTTATAAATTAAAACTTGTATATTCATTAAATAAAAAAACGGCATTTTATAATGACAACAGGAAAAGTTTATAGTTTATTTACCAGTTAAAACTGTTTAAAATTCAAATAAATCACTCACTTAAACTGGATTTAAAATAATTTCACGTATTAATCTAATTATAATCTCTTTAAAAATAGTTTATACATTTACTTTAAACTTAAATGAGCTTCTCGATGTGAATTTTTCTAGGTCCATATTATTAACAGATTTAAATCAAATCATTATTTAAGATTTAATAAATATATAATGACACCTTTCTTGATAACGATTTGTTTCTAGTTGTATTAATAAATATATCCTATCATTAATAATAAATTAAGCCCAATATAGGACGTTTCTCTGTTTTAAACTCTTTTTATTAGTATTTTTTTACTATAAAAAATTTTTATAAATTTATTTTTAAAAGTTTACTTAATTCTTGAAGAAATTATGAAATTGGTGACAGTTAAAGTCCTAGTTTCAAGTTAGTTTTTCTATGATTTAAACCTATTTAAACTAATATTAAAAATTAGTTTTTTTATTTTAATTCTTTTTTATTGTGCTTATGACTTAAGGCAATGTATAAAAGTGTTTATCTCGGTGAATGTTATTATATGGCTATTGACAGCTCGTGAATATTGTTATATCTCGAGGCATATCGTGAGAATTATTGTCATGTGTACAAATTTATCGTGTGAATTGTTATTATATCTAAGGATTTATCATAAAAATAGTGTTATTTTGATATTTTTCTACTTAAATAATGCTTAGATTTAGATATAAATTTTATATTTCCTCTAACGTAAATGATTGTAGAATTTATTTTTTAATATTGGTTTATTTATGAATGAATAATGTATTCTTCGATAATTAATTCTAAAATATTTATAAAATACGCTCGTTTGTATTGTGATATTCCTGTTATTAGCAGTAATTTTAGTAACTTTTTTATTGCTTATCTTAGAGATAGGATCTATGGGATAAGGTAGGTCACTTGGGCAGATCTAATAAGAGAAGGACTTTCTTTAAATAACTGGCTCCTATTGTTGGACACGTGGAGAAAGACCCATAAAACTCCACGTGGAGTTTCGGCCAGGAGTGAACCTTCTACCAACCACAAGTTTTCAGTGGTTTCATCTAATTGGCCACAAGTGGCACGAACATCTTTCGGACATTATCCATTAAATTATCAATGAACACAGAGAAGTTTTAGATAATAACTACAAAAGAATAAGAAAATTACTCTCTAATTTAAATTTTTAATACTTTTATTAGCATTAAAAACATAGTGAAACATCCAGAATTGTGGCCAATACTGATAATAAGAAATTTCTTATAAGAATTTCATGATTATTTTAGATTCCACGAACTGATGCTTCGATCAGAAATGGAAATGAATTAAAATTTGGATATGAATGTTTAAAAAATAAACTCTTTTTTAATTTCACCTTTCCAAAAGATTGATTTTTTTCACTTCACTTTTGATTGCGTGATACGCATTTCAAATACGCCAGAGATGTCTTCAGACAATGAAAGTGTGTTAAATATTCATTACTGTCGTTTTAACTAAAGGATTTTGACGTAATTAATGAACATGTAATACGTTCTTCTTAATTGAATAGAAGTAAACTCGAGCATAGTTTAAATGCATATCACTCACTCTTTAAGTGACAAAATTTAATCTAAAAATCTCCCACATTATAAAATTTATAAAGCTATTTATTTACATAATTTTGCTGCAAACAGCTATATAGACATTCAACAAAAATATAAAAAAGTAAGTAGACACTATTACAGTTTTACTTAATTATTACTGGCGGTCGGATGGCCGGACTGCTTAAGGCAGATATTTTTATCTCTTTCTTTATAATATTCCGAATGGATAAAAACCTTTGAGCATTGAGTTAGCTGCACGTTCGCTCATGACTACGTGAAGTTTTTTCGAGTCCTCTTCACGTATCTACAACTAAATAGATGCCAGTTTCATGTAGAAAATTTTCTCAGAAAGCATCCTCCCTGGCTAATCGTCTAACTGTAAGTGTTGCGTTGCCTTATCTCATAAATCCAATCCAATCCTTACAACTTAATATTTTTTAAAACACCTTTATTATATTGGTAAGGATTATTGAATCATTTGTATAAAAACATTGTAATCTGTATCTAGCTAATTTTATTTATTGTTTCTACCATTTTTTTTCATTTTTGGCCCTTTCTGTTCTGAGCACTAAGAGGTCTTTTTTTCATCCACAAGGGAACCCACTACGTGTATGAAAAAAGGCTATCTTAGCCAGGCCCACAATGAAAGCCACTCGGTGAGGGACGGGATCGCAATAACGGAATCTTACCGAGTGTTCTTAGCCCGAATTTGATTCCGGCTACCCCTGACTGATAGGCTTTATTACTTTAACAAAACAGATTCTAATTTTCCTCGTTTTTTATTACCCATTATTATCATGTAGTGCGAGTAAATAAGATAACTTGCTAATTTACAAGTAACATTTTTTCAATTTAAAACAGTGGAAGATCTTTGTCTTTATTTTTCAATAACCCATCAATGAGTATTAATTTCAGATAAGGCGAGTAAATGACGTACTGTACGTATCAATTTAAAGATTACAATTTACTCATTTTTTTAAAGTTCCTAACCTACATTCGATTTGGATAGAACGATACCATCATTGTCATTGACATTGACATCAATGGAAAACCTGACATTATTAGCCTGGAAAGACCGAAATCAAACACGATCACAATTTTAGAAGTATGCCACGTTAAAAATACTAATGAAATCATGTAATTTAACAATATAGCCTCAAGCCAATTCATGATATGTCAGTGAACTTACAACACCAGAAACTAGTTTACTTTAACACGTTTATGTCATGCATATGTATTAATCAGACTAAAGTTCAAGTAATTCGAGTCTTTTTAAGAATAATTACTCACTTTTTAAAATTTTCTTATATTTTATGAACTAGAAATTAATTTTTTAATGGAAGAATTATATTAAAAGATACGCCGAAACAGATATAACTTTTTAAAGGTTTCAACATTTTGTTAACTCTAATTCGCTTATTAGATTAACACAATTTATAATTGTTTATGTAATTATAAATTGTGTGAATCTAATGATACAAAATATATTTTTAATAATTCTTATAATTCGGTCAAGAACAGAAAAGACGATCTTGAAAAATCTGGTGTAACACATATTGCATAAGTTGTTGGCCTGTAGTAAGTTGTTTTTATTATACTTAGATATTTGACTTATAACAAATTATTTTTTGTACATTTTTACAAAAAAATTATTTTGAAATTTATTCATTTAATTTTTGTAGAATGTAATAGTTAGTAAACATCTTAAAATTATCGGTAAAAAGTTATATTTAATAGATATTGAATGAATAATAAGCATGGTTTTATTGGCACAATAATGGGGTTTTACTGACAAAACACCATAATTTTACTGATATCATAGCACGGTTTTACGTATACTATAGGCTTTACTGGTCCAACACATTCCAATAGTAAAGAATAAAACTCTAAAACTCCATCTCCGTTATTTTTCCCAAATCTTTTCATTCATATTCAAAAGCCAATCAAATATAAAGACAGCAACTAGAACTGATATTGAGAACTCAAAGTAGAACGTCTAAACTTTGTACCAATGTGGCATAGCCACTAGCGCTATGAATGAAGAGCATATTCTTAGATATTGTATATACGTTTAAGTGCGTTTTTCACATTAAAATCGTTTTCTTGTAATTATTTGATTGTTTCTTTATTTATTAACAAAGATTGGGGAGCCAGGAATTCCTGGTCCCTCGCTGTATAATGGCATTTAAAATATTAACAATAAACAGATACTGCGGTCAAAATCAACATTTTCTACGGAATTCGAACCAGAATCCTCTTCGGTGCTTAAGGATTTCTTTATTAAGCCACTATTATTAATCTCACATATATTTTNCTAATGATACAAAATATATTTTTAATAATTCTTATAATTCGGTCAAGAACAGAAAAGACGGTCTTGAAAAATCTGGTGTAACACATATTGCATAAGTTGTTGGCCTGTAGTAAGTTGTTTTTATTATACTTAGATATTTGACTTATAACAAATTATTTTTTGTACATTTTTACAAAAATTCAATCTGATTAATTCAAGTCTCATATAAAGAAAATGTTTTAAGTTCAAAGTCTTATATAAATTATATAAATTGTGTTATATAAATCTTTATATGTGGGACGTGTGTGTACGTGGTTAGCCTACATACAGGCAATATTTATATATGTATTATGTCATCATCGTCATCTTCACCTCCTGTTTAATACTATTCCAAAGTACAAACAACATAACATAATGTGTATTATCTATGTGTATTGTATATGCTCATATCATATGTATCTCTGTGTATCCCCTAAATCCGCCCTCCACACATAATATGTACAGTACGTATATGTATGTATGTGTGTGTGTATATATATATATATATATATAACTATATACATATATGTGTGGTGGGTGGATTTAGGGATTACACAGGCCGCAGTTTCATCCCCTTCTAGGGGTTTTTACCAGAGTAAGCCGAGTACCTCAGATAAGTCATATTGTTTCTTTTATGTATCCCTCTCTAAATATTTCTGGATCCGCTTATATTTTATATATATAAAAATCGTAATTTTCTTTATGATTTTGTCTTTCTTATTTTTTACTTATTCCAAATCAAATTAATTTCTGAAACTCGTAACGTCTTTAACGTATATAATGACACTAAAACTCCCATAAGGTTTAATTATATTTGATAATCTAAAAAACTATACGTATAATGTAATAACCTATAAATGTTATCATCAAACCGGAAGTTTTTCTTAAATATTCTGCTGCATTTCCTTGCTCAAAAGAAGCGTTTCCTATAATTAACTTTACCTAATTAAGGCCTTCTTCCGGTTGGTATATTCACGTGTATAGGCTTTTTTTTCTACAAGTGTTCTTATATAAAGGAGATCATTTCGACCTCGATTGATTATAAATAGGACGAGAGAAAGGTGACGACTTTTTCTATAGGAAATTCGATTTCTTAACGATTATCAATACGATTTCTTGATTAATTAAAAAACTGGCAAGAGCAAAGTAGTACAAATTGAAATTTAATACATTTTTTTAATTAATTTTCCTTGCTTTATTTCTGCTTAAATTTTAAGAAATGTATTATTAATTAAGGGGGTTTTTTATTATGAGAGGGAAGTAATATCTTCCTTGAAACTCTTCTAAACTTGTTAAAAATAAATTGATATTTTCGTTAAAAAATAAATATATATATGTTTTTTAAACATTTCTTGATACTTACATTTATATAAAGCAAAACATAATATTATGAAAAACGATTTATGCCTGTTGGACATGTGTTCCTTTTTATAGTAATGATCACTTCTATAAGTAGTTGTCCATTTTATTTGCATAAAGAAGTTACCGCTCTATATTTTTCTTTTGACCCACTTTTATAAAATACAGCGGAAATTGACTATGGTCCTATCTCTCCACTATAAAGTACTCGCAAATGACTATTAAGACTACAAAATTAACTCTATAAACGCGTGTACTAGAGTAGTGTAATTCTTATCTTCGAATGGAGATACTTTATCAGATTTTAAAGAGATTTTGACACTTGAACATCGATAGAGAATTGTTCCAAAGTTTCTACAGTACACAGAACAGTTAATTCATTCCTTTAACAAATAACGAGAGCGTTAAGTGTCATACCCAGATGGTAATCTTAGAACTTTTTTAGAAATATTCCCATATACCCCGATAAAAAGAGGGTGTTGGATGACCCATTTCTGCTTTGCAACTAATATCACTGAACTGTGCACGCAAATAGGAACCCTTTGTGGTTTCTTTTAGCCAGATTCTATGATATAAACGGGTAATTAGAAAACAAAAGCTCTTCTTTCGTTCTTTGTTAGTTGGTGATAACGCCTCGGGTCGATGCTTATTACTATTGTGATGAGAAAATAATTTATGAAATCTTAAATTTTCCCCACAAAAAAATACCAATGACACCGATTGAAACATAAATAAAAATTGAGAAAATAAAATGAAATTATTCGATACGCAAAATTAAAGTAAAAAGAAAAAATATTATTATTGATAGAAGGAAGTTTGATCTGATTTTTTTTTATATTTTTCCCTCTGTATGAATCAGCTTTTACATTAAAGCCGTAGCAAATTAACCGTATTTTATATCTAAAATTATGGGAAAAAAATGAAAAAATTACGATATATTATCTTTTAAATCCATAAATATGGAGGAGGAAACGTTTTGCTTTATCCTATAAATATAATCGATAATTGACATCGAACAGTTCGTTGGAAAAGTGATTAAACAATAAATTTAATAGAGGCTCAAGTACAGTTTTTTTTAATACAGTTCTACTTCAAGTATTTAGCTAGAGTGTCCTTTCATTGGCTTCAGTTGAGTAATCATCAGCACTTTCTTTATTCTAAACCGATTTCTGATAACCGAACAGAAACAATCGCCTTGCCACAAGGTTCTTCAGTAATTTCTTACTTAAGTTTAAGTGTTTTAAAGGAAACAATAATTTATTCCCATTAAACTTTTATTTCTAATTTTAATGCTAGTATCAAATTAGTCATATTAAATTTTCACGCAACACGGGATATTCGCGTAACTAGACCAATCCCGGTTTGCATGAAGGCCAACTTTTAAATCTCTCTAAACACCAAAGTATAAAGCAACTCTATAAATATCCGAAGTTTAAACTCGTTTATAGTTATGTAATTTTAGTCTATGTTTAAAAATCCTGGTTATTTTAACGACTCTTCGATTTGTAATTTACCAATTTCTGCTTACAAAATAGAAGAAAAATAATAAAATAAAAAAATCCACGTTCTCGTTTGTTATCGTAAATTATTATTTTGACCTAAAATGTATGTCAGAAAATAAGAAAAATTCTAATTAAGTTAACAAAACTGTTTCGTTTTATGTTATATTCATGAATAATAGAACATAAAACGAAGAGCATCTCGAGAAAAAATCAAAAATAGAACAGCAAGGAGGAAGATATAACCACGAAATTAGCATGTTGCAACGTTATCTGCCAGCAAGAATGAACGTAAAAATATCGCTTACCAATTATATAATCATACACCTTATCGAATTTTTTCATTAATAAATCCGTTCCTCTGTTAGACATTTGGAGCGTCATGGCAAGGATGGGGAAGATAGTTTTTAGTAAATTCACTCCTTGCACCATGATGGAGGAGGAGAGAGAGTACAAAAACGAACCGAAATTTACACACTATACTTAAATACTGAGCGAATAAAGAACTGGCTGAGTTTATTAAATGATCTATTAGTAAGAAAACTGTATTATTAAGGAACAGTAGGTCAGCGGATGCCTTATCTCCCATTGGATAACCAGTTATCCAATGAAAAACTATACTATTTTTATCCGTTTCGCGCATCGAACTTAATAGATTGCTTGCTTTTTAATAATTGAACAAGGTTAAGGACTTAAGTTTCGATATTCCAAAATAAAATGACAAATTCCTTTTCCGGTTATTCCGTTTTGGAGAAGATCGTACGAGATCTCATTCGCTGCAGGCCGGATGATTTTTATCAGCTGTATGAGCAATCATAACTTTTCCTAACATCCTTAGGGTATAAAACTCATAAAAACCATTAAAAATGGATCGTTACTTGTTGTTTTTTTTCTGGTGATTACATCAAAATCCGGTAGAGCAATTGGTAAAGGAGACTTTCTAAAATTTCTGCTGGTAATTTCATGCATGGATGACTTATCGCCTGATCGATTATGATTACTCTAGTTTCCGAAATATTGGATATAGGCCTATTCTATTTACGCCCTTATTATTTTCTCCGGATTCAAATCATTTGAAATTTAATTATCGAACCATAACTTTAAATGAAACTTGAATCCCTCAATGATGTCATATTTGCTGTAAGCGAAAAAAATTTCCCTTTTTATTTAAAGGTAAACTACTGAATAAATTAAAGTAAAAACCATTACTCTACTGATACATATGTTATACATTTATTTCACAATATATAATAACATGATATAATTAGCCTAAAACACGGAGAAACTTGTATTTATAATGAGAGTGTTATATTTAGAAAACAACCTTAATATTTTGCTTATATTTTCGTAAAATATACAAAAAATCTTTGTTACTTATGTAAATATGACCGGCTTAATGAAACTACTGAGTATTGTCGTGGATTCGCCCCTCACTGTAGAGTGTTCCGGGGTTTCTTCACGTCTAACACCTAAACAGCGGGCCAATTTCCATGGAACGTCCTTCCCTCCCATTATATTTCTTTGGTATTTTCTCACCCCATTCCATTTTCATAAAGAGCTAATATGATTATATGAATATATACTTTCTTATCACAATTCTTAAACACTGTATTTTAATAATTAAAAAATACTCACTCACTAAAAGGGTCTAAGAGATGAGATCTGTGCTAGTCATGAATATAGGTTCTCATTCTCTTCGAAAATCTTAAAAATATGTAAATAAAATCAATGGGAAAAATAAAAAACACGTCTTTTACCACTTATGAAATGAAATTTTAATTTGTATCGGTTTCGTATTATATATTTTTTATATAAAAATATTAAATTTTGAAACTATTCCTGCCAGTTTACTCCAACTCAGGTTGAGTTGAAACAAACTGATTTTTCTGACTCTCTTCCTTTGGATCTTCCTGCTGATTCCGATTAAATATTGAAAATATAATATGTTTGCTTGAAATCTGATCAGAATCAGAACCTTTTACCATTTACTCATATTTTAATTTCATTCACTAACAATTCTGCATATATTTAATATTTTAAATATAATAATAATATATCCTCCTATTAAAAATGAAGAGTGTAAAGTGCAATTTTTTGTTGTATAATTTGGGAACACCGACTTTATTTAATGTCAAAACAAAAAAGCATCTCAGGAATACTAAGTTGCAATTGTGCTAATGATTTGTGATGGTGATAAAGTGAGTTAATTAGTCTTTAAAGTAATTTTACGTATGTGTGAGTGAATATATTTAGAAACAGAGACAGTTTTTATATATAAATAATAATATTTGAAAGTATTTGAGTTAATTAACATGAATTTCATAGCAGTTTTTCCTTCCTAGTATCAGAGAACGGGAGAATCAGAGAAGATATTTTTGCTCTCGTCTCATCCTTTTCTTTATCATTATCAAATATATAAATCAAATATTTTGTTTTTTCATATGTTTACTTATATTTAATTCTATCAATTACTTCCCCATATTGTTTGTAACGCATAGAAACCTATCTGTTCTATACGCAACCTTATTGATTGAGAAAGAAAATCGAATTATTCTAGTAAATTGCATACAATAAGCATTCCTTAACGCTATGGTGGATACACAAAAAACTTTTTTTCGATGTCACGCAAATGGATTTTCGTCTTAGGGCTATAAATTTGCGGATAAAATTCGAAAGATAATTTAATATACCGAACCAGTAAACAATATCGGTAATAAAAGGAAATGGATTCTTCGTATGCCGCTTTCGGGGATAAAATTCATTTTTCTAAAAATATGTCAGCCTGGCTAGACGAGTAAATAGTGCCGACATCACGATTTGAACTTCAATTCTTTAGTAGATTTCTGACCTACAAAATATTGGATGCAGGACAACATGAGTAGAAAAGCAAGCGCTCCTGAATTCGTCCTGAAATCCTAATCTTAACCTCTAGCATTATACGAGATTACTTTATCTCTTAGAAAAATCTATTATTTTCATAAGAATTCCGTTCAATTTCTTTAATATTTTTCATGAGAAGTAGTAAATTTTTAAGTAGGTCATCGGACACGTATAAGGAATCCACTTTTATCAGAATATATTGTGGATCTTTATCAGTTGGAGTCATATTTATCTGATTTTCAATACGAAAACAATAGTATGAAAGGTTCGTAGACGTATCGATTGTGAAAGATACGTCTAAATTCCTCACTGTAGAGACTATAAAATAGTTCTCTCCCCTGCAAGAATCCATGCTTTCAACAGGTGCAACTTACGTATAAACCTGTACCGTTTAACTGCAACTTCCTCCTTATTCTCCTGCTATAATCATGTATTTAAAAACACGATCCTCTCCGTCTCCTATTTTTTGTTTTATTAATTTACTTTTTATTGTGAATTTTTATTCGGTTATTGTATCGCTGTTGCCTTAAGCAAAATCATATTCTCGTCCTTTCCAAGTTATTTTAATATGTGAAATTGCACGAAAGGTAAGTTAGTTGGCTGATTTTCATGGTCTGAAGAACAATATGGGTGGAGTCGTCACAGATTATAATCAGCCCCTATTTGAGTGAAAATGGCATTTTCCTCCATTCCCAAAGGAGAGAGGAAGAATCTAAGATTCAATGCGAAAAAAGTGCGATAATAATAATAAATTAAAAATAACAAAATATATATATTGTTATTATTAGCGTGTAGATTTCTCTTTCATAATTAATGAGTGCAACATGCGTAAAGTTACTTGTTTTCCCCCTTTTAGGTGCAAAAAAAAAAAAACATCTTTCTTTTGTCCTGACATGAAAAGTGTGAAGAAAGGTGAAAAGTCTCGACTCTTTTCTTTATAATTCTTTATTTTTTCAAAGATTTTTCACATAAACCACCCAGGCTTAAGTGAAACAAATAAAAAAGTTTCACAGATAGAAAGTTAAATAGGGCAACTATACCCGGAAATTGAATGTAAGTTCCGGATGGTTTTTTACCCATAAGGTCAGGAAGAAATCAGTGAAAAGTATTTTTAAGGGCGAAAATTAATTCCGGATATGTAAATATGACAGTGATAACACGATAACCATTATTTATGTTTCCTGTACATTATAAAAATGTGTGTACCCGATGCCTACTTCAAACACATAACCGCTCAAAAATTCATTCTCCTCCCCAATTTAACCGTGATTAAAGAATTAATTAATACGTTTTTTAGAATAATTCACAATAAGATATATAAATAATACTGTAAAACGCTTGGAAATCAAGTAATTATTGATGATAACAGATGAACATTAATAACTAAGGCGTGACATTTATAGAAAGTATTCAGTGGTTTCCCCATGGTGAAGTGAGTCAATGAACCCTATTAATTTCTATGGAGTCGTAAACACAATTAAATTTATATTTAAAGAAATTATTACTATATGTAACTTAATTTATTTATAAATTTAGAAAAAAACTTGCTGGTATCGAACTGAGATGATCGGTACCACTTCTTGCTACATGAATATCAAGTTAACCAGACTTTTACATCATGAAACTTGATTCTCATTGTTCTTCTCTTGCTTAAAAATTTAAAAAGAAAAAAATAAATGAATACATTGAAGATTATAGATCTAATTTTATATTCTTTGAAGATCGCAGTGATAATTATTCTGAAGTAGAAAGGTTCAAAGCATGGCTATGAAAGTAAAGAATATTCATAAGGTCATGTAGCATGCTACTTCACTTGATTAATAATAATATTAAAGACCTAATTCTAAAAAAATAGCATGCTAATTTTGTTATAAGAGATCACCTAAGGCTGGTATTTAATGCGATAACCTAAATTTTAAAATTACAAAAATTATAATTTCGATGTAAAAAAAATAAAATATAAAAATATAAAAAATAATTAGAATGAAAGGCACGTTTCGTATTTAATTAGTTTTTTTATTTTATGGAAAAAGTTGTTGAAAGTTTATGGAAATTAAAGGATGATAAGATTTTATGGAATATTTTTTTGGAATAAGTATAAATTAATAAAGTTGGCTGCATTAATCCTTACGTAAATACGTAACTATGTAGGGCTCTTAGATAGAAAGGGCTCGTAACGAGACGACTCTATTCTCTCTTTAAAATAATTAGATTTTTGTTAGTATGTCCTAATCTTATAGAGAACACCTTATTATAAGATGTTCTCTATAAGACTTTTACACATAAGTTTCCATTGTGCAATGGCTCACGAATCCCTAATCTAGAGAATCTACTAAGTTTCTATGGCTCACGAATCTCGATTATGTAGGACCCACAAGTAAATTTCTTTGGTGCAATGTCTCATGAGTCGTAAATAAGTAGGTCCACAGGTAAATTTCTATTGTGCAAGGCTCTATGGTGCCTAATATGTAAGGCCCATAAGTATATTAATTCGACCCTACTGATAACATAGCACTACATAACAATATTTTAACTACCTCATAAAAGAATTTTTCGACGATTTATCACTATTCATAGAAACTTTTTTTGCTTCATTTCTCTAAATTATAGACACGCAAAAAGACCATTTTCCAACTACATATCATATTTTAAAAACAATTTAAAATCATTTGCAATTTCTAATTATTTATTTATTCACATATTTAAAAAATAAATCGACTTTTTACGCATTAATTACGTAGTTAAAGTACAAAACACACCCACTAAGTACGGTTCGACTTTTTAAAAAGTTATTTTAAGAATTGACCCATATTTTTTATTGTCATAGTCAACTTATTGTAGAGATATAGCGTTATAGCTTCCTAAAGTTTTACGTGTAGATCTTTAAATACATATATACTTATAATATTAAATTCCCCCTACTTGAAAATAGAACGTGTTCTACTTCTTCAATTAAATAAGAGATATGGGCGATACCAACAAAAGTGAAAAGAACCACTCGATCTCGTGGGAACCGTAGAGCATCGTACCAATGAAAAAAAAACCCGAAAATAATCATAATAATCATTTCCTATTTATGTAAACATTAAAGTAAACATGATTAACCTTATCGGGAATTTTTTCAGCCGTGTCTTACTATGTAAATTGTTTTAATAACGTTATTAATGACTTATTGGAGATCAGTCGGACAGGACCTGATTTCTTCGTTAATAATCTTATTTTTTCCCTTTTTAATTTGAAATTAGAAGGTCAGATTTCCATGAGTAATTAAATTTTGATGATTTCATCGAATTTTATCGGTCGTTGCTCCTCTTAATTCGCTGATTGATGTTTAATTTTGACAGATTATCGATATGGTAAAATACGAAAATCACATTTCTTTTCGTGCCTTTTTCCATTATTTTTATCAATTCGTTACAGGAAAATTAAATATCGCTCGTAGAGTTATTGAACTTGAACATATTAATCTTATTTTTTTCAAAATCAAACTGTTATCAATAACTGATTTTTTCAGTTCTTTTCCTTAACTTTCAGGCATAAAGTTCTGTTATATTTTAGGCTAATTTATGTCTATTTTATATGGAATTTCCAAAAACTCAGCAATTTTCGTTCTCTCCCCGTTCTGTAGGCATTACTAAGAGGGCTTTTTAATCATACCCATCGTGGATTCGGCTAGACACACAAGTGGTAAAAGACAAAGCCCACATTTCTGATCTCCCAGATTCGAACCCGGATCCTCCAGAACGGTAGGCCAGGAAACAGTAGTAAGGTTTTCAACTATGCTAACATAGTACCACAGTTAGAACCATAGTTGATTACAGTAAGGAAACAACTACGGTAATATAGCTGCATAAAAAATTGAAATTAATACATAAACTTCATCTAAAACACGTTTTTTTTGTAATTTATTATACGAAATTCCGGTCTTGCGGTATTGAACTCTGTTGAAATTATTTCAATTATAGCTGTACAAATGAAATTATAGCTGTAAGGTAGACCGAGATTGAGAACCATAGCAAAATTGTTGGATATTAAGTCCGACCCACTTTTAATTTACGCTTAAGAATGTTCAAAATGGTGTTGTTACAACCATCTTATTTTCCTATTATTTATAATAACAACACGTGGAAGTAGAAAATCGAATTTTCTTCATGGTCTGAATATTTTCCTGTGAGAGAGAGAGAGAGCGAGGGAGGGAGAGAGTGCCTGAACTAGAAAAGTTACCTATGCAGATAGATTTATTAGCAAAAATAATTACATTAATTGACTACAAGAAGTTCGTTGGCGTCGTTTCTACAGAATAGACAATCGAATACTATTATTAGCAAAAAATTCAAGAAATATGTCCCGGTTTTAGCATTGCTCTTCACGGTCTAATCTCGACAAACCCGTTAATGAATGGAGACGCCCTTTTTTTACATTTAAAGTTGCTTCTTTTATTTTTCTTTTGCTGATAATTATAGAAAATTCTCTGCCCTATAAAGGGCTCGTTTTTTCCAAAATATAATTATTTTAATATAATAATTTCTTTCGTTCGATGAAATATTTTTAATTTCCGGAATTCATTTCACTTTCTATATTTAAAGAAAAGATTAAAAATAAGCTGGCAACACAGTTTATAAACTTTTTCATCATTCTTTATTTGTTTTCATCCCTAATAATTGTTACCATTACCTTTGTAATTATATAGATTGGTTTGGGGGATATTAAGAGGGTGAGGCTATATCTCCCGAAACAGTGGTTCGATTTTTCTGAAAATTTCTTAAAACATTTCTCTTTAATACACAAATCTTACTGCAAAATTTCAAAAATTTTCGACAGAAAAAACAGGAGTTATTGAGCTTCAAAGTTGGTGAAGAAAATCGTGTTCACCCATACCCATACACCAATACAGAAAAACTCCCAAGTTTTTGTGTATCTTGACATGCTAAGGTCCCATGAGTCCAAAAGTGTAAAAATCTTAAAGGGTAGAAAAAGTTAAAAATTATTGTCTTTTTGATCTCCAAGAGTTTTACATGTTTTGACCCCATACTTTCCCTCTTGTATAACAGGTGGGAAATTAATTTATAACAAGCACTTAGGTAAAATAACGGTTTTTACATAAATGTTTATTTATGTTGTCTAAATATTTACGTATATGAATAAACCACAAATTCGTCTAACATACACCGTAGATTTTGAATAATGAGTAAATATCCATACAGAAGTTCGTTAATCGGGCACGTACGAACCAAAATGGCGAAGGCTTATCGAAAATGTCAATTTACCGGCCTTGTTGTATTTTCACATAATTCGATAAGATATGTGATATGAAGGTTACAGACATTGACCTAACGCACGCTTCTGTATGCACGATTTCTTAACGCACGCTCTTTAATCGGTCTGCAGATGATGTAGTGTGTGACTATACTGTGTTATGATTGATTGAAAAACCTGAAAAAACGTTAGTGAACACTTCATTGTACAATGACTCGTGTGCATATATTTATTTTTCAATCGTGTATCGTGTTTCCGTCGGAGAGTCTTCCAGAGCACCACGTGTCCAAACAAGTTTTGATTAGCAAAGTACCAGATTATTGATTAATTTTCAAAAGTACCGGATTACCGAACATTTCTCATAATCTGGTATCGAATAAACGAACTTCTATTTTATGTATATAAAACAGCATATAAGTAACTCCTGTACAACTGTGGATGTAAACTATTAGATACCGTATATACAGGTGTATTATTTCGCAGTAGAGGACAACCGTCCTGAGTCAGATTTCTTAACTTTTCCGGAAGAAATTTTAAAGATCTTGCATGAAAATTCAAAATTTATTAATCTTAATTACAATAGTTTAGTATAAATATCATAAATCCAAGAAATTATGTTGATAGCTGTAACCATTATTCCTTGGCATAATCATGAAACTTTTACTTTCGTATTTATTCAATTATCGCTGACGGACATTGGTTACAGCTTGTTTTCAATGCCTCAAAAAGCTTGATATGCAAAAGAATGATTTTGTTTTTGCAAAGTTCCATCAGCTCATCTTTTGCCTTACTAATAGGCAAAAGGATTGCCGTACAAATGGTGAGCTGCTAGAAATGCCTACGGAATGAGATCTAATTTTTTCTTTGTTATAAGAATGCTGTGAAAAATGTTATCTTATTCATACTTGACGAAAATTACGTCTAGGTCATTTTTTCTCTATTGCAGCCAGTTAATCTTTAGTCAGTTCACTTTCTCTTCTGATTTCTCTTCAGTTCTCTTCACCTTTGCCTGTTCTTTCTGCGTGATACCATTGTTCTGGCATGAAAATGTCAACCTTGTTGCTCGTCTTGCGATGAGGGAGTGCGCATAATCACATTCCTCCTCAGAGAGTCCATTCTCCGTGACCTTCTGAGTGACGACACAGATTGTCTATTATTGTCAATTCCAGGAAGAAAGTAGACCAAATAGTTAATGTTCCTGTTCTGGTCTGCGGACGTATACGAGCAGAGGATTATCTCATTAAATTCCTGTGTTATGGTTTATGAAGATATCCATTAAGTAAGTAGCAGTTATGATATATTCGTCACGTGGATGGACAACAGTTGCATTACCATAGGACATTTCCACCACTAAAGAAACTTAATAGGGTGCCAATCGTAACAATTACAATTCAGGCAACGTGATTCAAAACGATATATAGAACCTTATACCATGGAAAAAGTGGAAAATGTGTGTTTTTCTGATAAATATAACCGAAAATGTATCATTTGACACTTTTTAATATATTTATTATTATAACATAGTTAAAGATTGTTCTTGAGCACATATAACTTAATAAATAAGGAATTTATAGAACTATAAGTTAATATCATTTGAAACAAACGATTTATACAAATATTTTCTTAAAATTATAAAATTATATATCTAAAAGGCATTATTTTAAGTCGAGGATTATTAATAATTTTATATAAAAGGGGTGCATTTACAGTAAAGAGAAGTCGTTTTTAAGTTTACAATTAATTTTATTTTAAATAAATAATGTTGAGCATTATGGTATTTTAAACAGTTAACCATACAAGACACCTTCTCATCTTTTTTGGCATATATACATACTGCATATGGAGTTTTTTTTGTCGAATTTGCGCCTAACTGATCACATTCATTGGCAACGACAGCTTTAAGTGACGACTGGACTTTGGCAGTGACTTGTTAATATACAGAATTTGTCACACTTGGCCACTCTCGATACGTAAATTGATGCCATCACCTAATAATTTATGTCACCGTCTGATCTTTCTTCGATAATGATGCTTCCTCCAGGCCTTAATCATGTCAGATGCTTTCTCTGCTATCATTATGGTGGGAGCATTGGTATTTCCAGAAATTATCGTTGGCATAACGGATGCGTCCACAACTCGCAAACCGTATACCCCTTTCACTCTGCAAATTGGAAAGATGAGAACCTCATAAGCATTTATTATATAAATATACCGTAATTCTACTTACCGTAATTCTAAATCAACCACGGTAGTAGGATCGTGCGCAGATCCCATTTTGCAAGTTCCCACAGGATGGTAAATGGTACAAGTGTACACGCGTGCCACACAAGCTAAATACTCATCGGAGAGCATTTTGAAATGTTCGCATCCCGGAAATTTTACTGGAAACATTCGAGAACCGTACGCTTTGAACGGTTTGCTCTCACCTAATTTTAAAGAAAATTTCATAGCTGCAAACAATAAAAGCATAAAATTACTAATTCGGTAATAACAATAACAATAACAAGGAAAGTTAAATAAGTTTTTTTTTTTACTTTCGTGACACGCACTCAAACAATTTTATCCTACTTAAAATTAATGCCTATAATTAAAATCGATAAAAACTTTTTCTAATATATTTCAGGGTGACTTGTATAAATTAACTCTTAATAAATATTAATATAAGGTCAAGTACAGAATTTAATTACATTCCTTTTTTATTGTTGTATCTTTTCTCCCTGTGGGCAGTAAGAGGGCCTTTATCCCCATATCCAGTGTGGATCTGAAGTAATCCACGATGGATTTGAGGAAAAGGCCCTCTTACTGTCCACAGGTATGGAAAAAACAATAATAAAAAAAACGAATGTAATTACATTTTGTAATTTTTCTCGTATCCATCGTGAATTCTCCCAAGACCCCAATGGAGCGGATGGATGGTGAGGAACAGTGCATTTCTCCAGGATCACAATGGAGACAGGTTTTAGAAAATGGGGCCCGACCTATCCACGAAAACTTTCTGAGATTGCTCTTCTGAATTCGATCTTGGAAGCCCTACAGCGGTAGTTCCTCGGTCATCTATCTGTCCTAATTACACTCCTTTTAACTCAAATTTAAACGCTAAATGAACTATTATATTTTATTTACCAAATTTTCCTTCTCTTTCCTTCGAAATTTAAGGATATAAAAATTTTTTAAGGGGAAAACATACAGTTTTATGGCAATTTTTTCCTGCTTATCTTCCATCTCGACTATAAAAGTCTGATGATTTAATAGTATTTTTTATCAGAAAAATTATTAAATTATACTAAATAAATCGTAATCACCGAAATAACACTCGTTAATTTAAATTATTATCAGTCATATATTAAATATATGTCAATAAATTACCAATTATTACCATTATCAATTTTCAATACCGGTTATCCGTGATTAAGCGTAATTTTTATATAAATCTAAACTTGTTTATACTTTTATAAATGTTTAAGTGCGTGCTACCGTGATAAAAATCATTAATTTGATAAATTTATAACAGAAAGTTACATACAATCGACCATAACGTTGATATCATCAGGATGAGTCAAGTAACGTGGATCTATATGGGGATATTCGTAGGGATCTTTCGAACGAAGTTTTAAAAATCCACGACTTTTAGGCCTTAGAAGAACTGGATAAAAAGAGAAGGTGTCCCAAAAAAGGAAAGGTCGATATATCTTATCCCAGAGCTGAAATTGATGTAATTTTCATTTACAAATCCCATTTTTTTACGTAAAGAAAAATAGGAAATGAACACTTACCTCATCAGTTATGCCTTGAACACGGTGGAAAGTTTGCCCTCCATCAGAAGATGGAGATCCTGATATAAAGTGTATTTCAATATCGGGAAAATCGATGGACTTGTTGGCATATTTGGTATTTACAAAGCCTAGTCCTTCGAGACCACCCAACATCGTTAATGGTCCTAAAAATTATTTATAATTTTAACTTTATCCTTATTCTTAACACTACTAAATATAATTACAAATACGTGAGATTAATTTTATAAGTCCTAAATAATAAAAATAACATAATCGTGTTTATATAACAGGAAAATTTGTGTGTGTATTAAAGGTCTTAGAACTGTATAACGTGCCTATATAGTGAAATTCTTAAACGTTTTCAATTTAAAAATTATCCTGCTTAAATTTTATTAATATCTATTTATTTTATCGTGTTTAACGGATTGAATATGTAGAGTCTAATTTTAAAACATTGTTTTTTTTTTACCTTTTCCAAATGTCAGGTACTTAGTAATGTCGTATAAATTAAATATTCTAGATTGGACAGCAGATACAGGTTCGTCTACTAGAAAATGAACTCCACCTGGATATATATGATCTTGAAGATTGTAACCTACTGGAAGATCGGCTATCACTGGGATCTATAAAATAAATTATATATTCTTGATAAAAATGAAAAAATTTAAATAAAAATTCGTATAAGTGATGTTTTTGGAGCGCGCAAACTAAGTCTAAGTTGGATTTTTTTTGGGGGCATATGAGCATTAAGGAGAGCCTTTAATTATACCTATCATGAATTTGGCCAGGCCCACAATGGTCAGCCGATTGTTGAGGGACGGATCCTAACATATCCGCGTGGAACACCCCTAAAAATTCCCTAGATTCTCTGACTGCTCGAATTCGAACCCGAGTCTGCCAGAGCGCTTAAGTCAGCGAATTCAGAGTTAAAAACCCTCTCTGTCAACTTCTGTATAAAATGTCCACATTTACTAATAAATTATTCCTCTGTTAAATTTGTCCACCAGTGGCCGAGTGAATAAAATCTTTGAACACTGCGCCTCACCTACGAACTGGTCACGTAGAGTTAACCGGGTTTCCTTCTTGTGTTTAACATCGGAACAGTAAAAAGTAAATATAATTAATGCAAAAGTAATTATTAGAATTGCAAATTAATAGAAAGGCATTTAAGTATATGGTTTAATAGCCTTTTAATTCTTAATATATCTTGATATAACTTAAAAACTATGTTAAAATCTAAAAAAAATTCTAAATTATGGAATATTTTTATATTCTCTAATTTAAATTTTTCCTACATTTTATTTATAGAAAGTATTAACCTATTTAATTAAAATTTCAAATCGAATATCGATTTATTTTATATGAAACAAACTCTATGATGATATCAAAATGTTANAACGAAAAATTTTATAGCTTTAATCTTACTATAAAAATTTCAATACGTCAATAATTACGGACTGTTATGAAAAGTTGTTTATTTGTACAGTACCTCGAAGCTTCAACAAATCTGCCTGTTCTGTTTGATTTTGCCTGATAGAAGCAATTTTGATTCTAAATAAGATCAAAAAGAGGGATAAGTGATAAAATAGAAAGTTTATTCGTAAATTATTTTTAAAAATTTGTGAGCATCATGGTCGAAATCGACCTATGACCTATCACAACAATAGAACATTCCTTATATCAGCGCGAGATGCGAATAACACCACTTAACACTGGTGTGAGTTCGAGTCTGATCAACAGAGTAATCACGTGCTTTTTCTCTGGGATTTTTACGTGTCCAACACCTAAAAAGGACTAGTTTTACGTAGAAAGTCCTCCAGATAGACTCTTAGTAGATTGTCCATGTGTTGCGTCATTTTATTCCATCAGTCCAATCCCTATAGCATCACGATTTATTTTGGTAAAATTTAAGTGCATTAAATCAAAACCCTTAAAATAATTGGTAAGAATTTTGTATTTTTCTTGATGTTATAGGCATTCGTCCGGCTTTCGGACTTAATGATGAATAATGAGTTACTCGTTAGAAGACGGTTCAATTCCCAAAGGGCTATAAAGAAAACTTTAGTGTTTTTTCAGTTAATATGTAAAAAAATATCAAACTTTAATTAAAATTTCACTTAAAACATAAATTAAACATAAAACGGGCAATAAAACTTAATTTTTACAAGTGGTATTAACGGAACTAAGCAGAAAGAGCCACCACGAAAGCTCTAAAATTTTGTTTATCCGCTGAAAAATGTACGAAAGTAAGAACATGGCGTATAAAAAGCGAATTAAAGGTATTATGTCCGAAATACGAATATCAGAAAGTCGAAAACCACACATTGTTTTACGTAAATTACTTATAAGTATCTTTATCCCTTTCATCTTCAATCATTGAAAACCTAATGAATGAAGACAAAAGAATAGAAAAGAACAAACAATAAAAAATGATACTATAAAGCGTGGATTAAGAAAGAGGTGGATAGAAAGAATGGAAAAGATAGACAAAACATGAACCCCAAAACATGAAAGTGAAAGGAGAGTAGTTTGGGTCAATGGGATAAGATAATGCAACACGTGGGTGATCTTCCAATATGAAAGCCTCTCGGGTGAACTTCCTACTTAGGTTTAGACACATGAATAAAACCCGGAAGACGTCACGTGGCCAGCTTATTGGCTGAGTTGTAATAAATCGCCAGTTTAAATCCTGCTATGAGCAAGGATGTTTCAATTTACTTGATTTAAATGGGGATTTTTTAGTGCCAGAGTTTCATGGGGGGCTTTAAAATCACTAAAATAAGTGTCGTTTGCACGTGACAGTTTAAAAAACTATTTGGAAGAAGTAAAATTGAATATACGCTATAAAATAATTTATATCTATAAAAATAAGTCCGAAATAACTTCTTAAATATTATCTTTTATTGAATCTATATTTTCTAATGAGGTATTGATGTATTGAATAATTTCAATGAATCTCGATAATCCATCATTATCTTGACTTAATAATAAACATTTGTAAAATTATAGAGCAAAGGATATTGTCTCGTTAACTGTTTTTCTATACAATATAAAGTATAAGTGTATTAAGGAAATGGCTCGTTGTATGAAGATATAAATTGATTCTTCAGACAATTCATTTATAATGAAGGAAAGAATTAAAAATACTTATTAAAAGAAGGAAATATATGCTAATGATTAATTAAGAACATAAATTATGTTAGGATAGATTCACCTTTGGCAGATCACCCACGTAGGTTGATTGGATAAGATTGATGAATCCTATCCAATCAACCTACGTGGGTGATCTGCCAAAGGTGAATGCCTCCCGAGAGAAATTCTGTAGGAAACTGGCCTATATTTTGGTTCAGGGCGCGTGAAGAAAACCTGAAAAAATTTTCACGTGGCCAGCCTGTTGGTGAGGCGGGAACCCGCAACCAACTACCAGTATTCGGTGGTAAATAATGTTAAATAAACAGATATAATTTCTAATCAAAACAATGGGCCGTCTGATGGCCGAAAAGGTTCAAGCCTGTCAAATATGAGGAGAATGGTCTGTCCCAGGTACGTTAGATCCTGTCCCTCACCACCTGGGCACCCCATTTTGGGTGAATACGCAATGGCACTACGAGGAGCCTCGTAGTGCCATAGGAGAAAGGAATTTAACAATGAAGCTTAGAGGAAGCAATGGCACCCCTCTAGATTGGTTAGGCTCCATCTCAGCTCTCTCAATACAACAACAACTTCTTGTATTTGTTAACAGACACTCTTATGAATATTGTATTAAAACTAGAGTCTTTTATTCATTATGTAAGGCCACATTTCTACAGTTTAAAAAAGAGGGTGGTGAAAAGTATTGTACATCATTATACACGAAAGGAAAAAAGATAAGATCTACTTTTTAGTACTGTTAGCGGCATACGAATTTGTTCTTACAAGCCTACTTACTTATCATGTGAATAAATTATCAGAAAATATTTTCAGAACATTTTTTAAGTTATTTGTTCAATGCCAGGGTGGTCCGTGCACTATTGTTCACGTTATTAAGGAGAGGGAGTTTGCCAAATTACATCATTGTGCATAAATAAGGAGAGGTTGTTAAAAACGGCTCGAAAACTGTATACGTAATTAATGGACAACCCAATATAAGACAATTTTTTTCAGATTACCTCACTATATGAAAAAGTGATTTTAGAATTGCCTGTTAAAGAGATTAGCATAGAACATAAACTTAGCACATAGGAAAATGTTATCTGATAAGATTTTAATTTATGACGACATCCGTTATTAACAACAATAGGGTTATCAGAGCTTTCCTGTTATAATTTCATAAAGGACAAATTTTTATAAAGGATGTCAAGTTTTCGTTTGTTTTCCGCTTTTTTCTCGAATTGAATTTACCTGTTTACACGCCCGTGGCCTTTTTTAAAAATATTTATTCCAATAATTTTAAATCACGTCATAAAAATAATGCATAATTTATTTTTTTATTTTTAGATATTGACAGAATTTAAAAGATCGAAATTTTTAAAAATAAACTGATGCAAGTTTCCTGTATGTCATAGTTAGCGTTTCGACAACTAGATGGCAGAGGTGCTTGGTGAGGAAATTGATGACGTATTCAGGAAAGTAACGAGGACAGTATATCGAACTCTGATTTTAAAACAAACGCCCTCTATTGACAGAAATACACCTGTGGCAATAAAGAATGTAATTCTAAATATGCCCAGAAGAAGTATCTAGTTCATTAACTTTTCAAACTTAAACTTCGAAGTATTGTATATAGGTTAATCTATCGATGTGAAGAGATCTTAAACGTTCTCACGTTAAAATTGGAGTGTAAACTTATTTATACACAAATAACACCCCATAATATTACCTATAAAGGTTAGAAATTTCCCTAAAGTATATTGATATAAGTGAACTGTATGTATGACAGTGGGAAAAGGAAAAAACAAAAAAACACAGTTGTATATTCGTGACAGAACATTTTTTACCACTGAACCTACATCTTTTTTTTGTTTGTTTGCTAATTTTCAATGCACATTAAAGGATAGGTTCTCTGTCAACTACTTTCAAAATAGATTTATATAGGCTTACTGTTATCAGATAGCGTGCCAAATAATAAAACCAATTATCACATTTTTTTTAATCAAGTATAAGTTAGAAATGGTAAAAAAATGAGGTTTTATTAGCTCAAAAATAGTATAAATAAGAAGAATGATTTCACAGAACTGTTTAATAATAAGTAGGCTATATAATACGAATATATCTATTATTATTCTATATGTGTAGTTTATACATAGTTTTATGTAGGGCATCTCGGGAAAGACTTCCCCCTAAAGGTTAGAAATTCCTCCCCTAAAGTAGTCCAAGCAAGCACTCATAAAATCTATGATCGTAAAATTAAATGAATTTATGCTTACAAGTACAGAAGGTCCTGCTAAACTGGGTGTTGTCGATGCTTCAAAAACTGTACGTTGTATAACATGCATCCAAGAAAAATTCAGCTGACAATACAAATGTCACGGCCAGATTTTACATAGCTTTTCTAGCAAAATATTACAGTTTTTCTCCTCAGTGTGCATTATACATTAAAACTTGCAAAAGTCATATAATGTCCTAAATTAATGTCTATAAATCCTTAATAAACCCATTCAAGTAACTTTTATTCAAGTGACCTGCATTAGAGTGTTTAGGTTCTTTGGGGAACCAATGTAATATTGTTTACAAAACGATTAAACATTTTGTCTCGTAGAAGACCCCAATTCCATCCCCATTTAGATCCAATCCCACCAGACCTTGAAGGCTAGATAAAACGGTAACTTTATAATAAACCTAACCAATAAAATTATATATAAACCTTTCCATATGGGAAAATTGAATATGTTTATGCATTATCCATGAAAGAGAAAGTTTAATTGTTAAAGAAAAATTAAATAGAGAAACGATGCTGTAGAGCAGTGTATTAATAGATTATTGCAAGTTAATGTTGTATAATTTAATTCTTTAAATAAATATTCCTGTCTGCGACGAGTGAATTAATTATTATTAAGATTGTGTTAAGATGTTCTACAATATTACATTTAAAACTTAAAAATGTTGACATGTCTTTAGTCAAAAGTATAAACTAATTAATATAAACGTGAATTACTTATCTAACATAAGAAAAAAAATAATGATTTAGTGAATAAATATCCTCAATTTTTCACGAGTGAAAGTAAAGTAAATTTATATTCTTCCTGTTTTTTCATATTCAGGATCACGATTTCAGTGAAATGTATTCATTAATAAATACATTTATTGTGTTATCAACCTCACCTTTTCGTGTATAGTTATAAATATATATTCATATGCTTGACAGATTCGTGATTCGTAATCAAAATTGCACTTATATAAAGTTATGTATATAGAAGTAAGTGACAATTTATCGTGCTTATCAACAATTAATAACTATTTTAGATTCTTCACACAATTGACAACACACTTATAACTGTTATGCAGTGTTAATATTGTGAATTAAGGCGTACTGACTGGAGTAAACTTAAGCTATTCCTTTCCGCGACGTCACTCCAATCATTTCTATTGTAAATTTAAAGTAATTTATTTTAAGAAATCAAACTCGAAATTGGATGAAAATATATGACTTTTCTAAGCCCTTCTAAGGCTTAGAACCCACAATAAGAAATTTTTCCTTAAAATTTTCTGTTAAAAATTCTAAATTTTTAAACTGAATTCTAACGCTACATCATATTAAAATCTAACTGTATAAAGTTCTAATTTATCTTAAAAAATCTTGTTTTAATATAAAATAATTAATTTTAAAGTATTTTTTCATCGATAAAATAAAATACTATTTAATAAACGAATAGGTTAGCTTTCTTGACGACAGATGGCGGTATAGATTACTATGAAATCTCTGAACCATAGAACTCTGTTGAAATGCGCGTTTTTCTGCACTATATAAATTGAAGAATCTGTCTTAATATAATAGAAATTTACTCGTCATATTTGGCATATAAAATTATTCGTATGATACATATATTAATTTTAGTATCGCTTAATAAATAAAATCCGTTTCGGATGGTGTGTTCAATCAAAGTTTATTGGAGGGCAAATGGAGACATCGTTCAAGATCTGAATTAAACAATATTTTTTCAATTGTCAAGCTTATGAAATGGTCTATTTGTGTTCTAGGACAAAAAATAATACTAGTAAAGATAATATTACAAAATTAATAATAATCTAGACATTGATTTTGCAATATTTTTAATAGAATATAAAAATAATCTATTGTTAAATGACATTAAAAATATTAAGAAATTTACCTTTGATTATATTGTAGAACAATTAATAATTAATAAAATTAATTTTATTATCATAAATATTAAGGTTAAATAAAGTTTATAACGTTTCTAGATCAATTCATAAGAAATTACAAATGTTAAGAAGAGTGATGGGGAATATAATATAACACGTGGTTAATTTTTCAAGGGGATGAATTTATGCCTTCCAGGAGGACTTTCTATGGAAAATTAGCTCCTCTTTAATTGTTAGACACGTGAAGAAATTTGGAAAACTCTACTTGGCTAGCTCATTAGCCAGGCGCGAGCACGCCACCAACTTATAGCGTGAAGTGGTTTTATTCACTCGGCTACTGTGTGTATGTTAACACCTAATAGTTTAGTTAAAAGGATTAAAAAATTAAAAAAGAATTAATACCTTTCCTTGTTTTCTAATATATGCCAGTGCAGGATGCAATACAATTGAAGGTACCATGGGAGTTATATGATATACATTTTCATATTTTATCTTATTACATTTCTAAAATTGGAAAAATATATTTCTATTGGCTTTATTTCCTTAAATCTATATTAACTGAGATAAACGAAAAGAGTAAATTTAGTAACTAAACAATTATTTTTCCCTAATATAGAGTTGAGTTCAGTAAAATGTTCTCACAATTTTAAAAACTTATTTTTATTGAGCTGATAACGTCAACTCAATGTGTATTAAATATATATATAATTTCTGCATTTATTACTTATTTTAAATTAATTTGAACAAAAGAAAATAATTATATTTAGATACAATTTTCTTATTTTTTAGATATTTTATAAAGAGTAGTTTATTTATAGAAGTTAAAAGAGAAAAATTAATAGGAGACAACATTTCTGTATAAAGATATAAATTACATGCAAAATGTAATAAAAAATATTAAAAGATAGCAAAAATTACAGTACAAGTGACCCTCCATCACATCCCTTTTTACTGGAATTCAATAAATTAGCGTTGTAAAAAAACAAATTACTTGTGGTCAGTGTTTTTATTATTAAATATATATTTATATAAAATTCTGTTATAACTTAGACTCCATTTTAAAAAGATTCGCAGAAATANTAAAAATTTATTGATGTAATTATTTGTCTCCAAGTTTATCCTCTGGAAAATTTCCTACGGACGTCCATGCGTATCATGTTATATAATTCTATTAATAAAACAAATAGAAGTACAAAGAAAGATAAATATAAATTGATGAATATCTACAATGACGTTTAACACTTGCAGTAACTTAAATACACATCAATACAAAATGAAACTTGGAAACATTCAGGATATTATTTTTCAATTACATTTTCCATTTCATTTATTGGTTATCTTAATAAAAAAGAGTATAAAATTACATGAATGATATAAAAATAATATTTTAGATATTCTTTTAGGTCTTCAATTCCTTTCATCCTTTGAGCATATTCGTTTCGATTCCATAACGATCTTTGCAATTTTTCCACTGAACATTCTGAATACATCAGAGGTTTCCTTTAATTCTCATTTCCTCACCCCATAAAAAATTTGTTTTTTCTATTTAAGAAAGTAAGGCCATTCTATTTCTAACCTGTATTTTAGTCAATATTTACATACAACTGAAGCGATCAAGAAAAAAAAATCGTACATGTCCATTGCTCATTATAAAAAGTACATAATTATACCTTTAAATTTGATATTGGTACGATTTTATTAGGATTTCAGTGTTTTTAAAAAATGAAAATTGCGAAAAAAGTTTAAGAAGTTTAATTAAAGAAAGTATTTATTCTCCAAATCAAATATCTTGCAGAAGTTTCTCATCTCAGGGAGATCCACCAGAGATCAAGTGGATAAAATCGCTGAATACTTAGTAGTTCGTGAGTTCGCACCTAACCAATGGCTGGGACACTAGAGTTTTCCTACTTTGCTTCACAACAATACACCTAAATATGGGCCAGTTTCCCATAGAAATTCCCCCCTCGGTGAGGCATCTTCTCCTGACAGATCCCCCAAGTGAATCATTGCTTTAATTCCTCAATCCAATCAATTCCTTACATATGTATTGTGTCGCAAACATTTTTAGTTATTTTCTTAATAGAACGATCAAAATTCATTAATTTTAAGAATTAATTGTGTTATTTTAATTTTGTCTCTTTATTTTATAAATATAATGAAATTATGTCGTCATGTTAACTTATTTTCAATACAAAAAAATTTTTTTTAATATTTTTACGGAGTAATTACGTGGAAATTAACTTTTAAAAGAAGCATCACGACAAGGAATGCACAGGTTCTACTAGGTTAGGTTGTTGAACATATATGATTAACATTAAGTTTCCTAAGGCAAGGTTAAATACTTTTTTAAAAGATGAGAGGAAATGCTGGTAGTATAAACGGCTAATGTGTTCGACATGAATTTGAAAGACGTGAGTTCCTTTCTTACCCGGAGCCAACAGACACAACAAAAGTACAAAGAAACAATGAACCAAACAAAAAAAAATTCGGGTTCAGCGGATTTTTTCGTCTGGGTCATTGTTTCTTTTCCCGTCTAAACATGCAATTTATAGTTATATAACTCGTTAAGCTAAGACAATTTCTTTTACCATTTTTTTAATTATTAAGGAAAGGATTTGTATGTCCATGCAAGATCTTTTTTTCTTAAATGCCATGATATGGAATGCCAAATCGTATTTATATCGAGGTTCCTGTTGGAATCTCGATATAAATTCGATTTTGATTCAAATTAAGGTTGTTCAATAATGTATATTTTAAATACTTTTTAAAAATGATGCTCAGAAAAGATTCCTTTATATAGTAACGCATTATCCTATGGGCAAAAAGGATAAAAATTTCTTGGGGTCGCAAACCAATCTTTTATTTAAAAAAAAAATATTTTTCCAAAAACATTTCCCCCCAAAAAAATGTCTGAAGTCAAGTCAACACTATACATAGAGCCCCCTAATTCAAATTCTCTTGGAACCCATGAAGCATCAAAATGTGCCAATATAGCAGAGTTCATGAAATCAGTTGGGAACGAAACATTTCTATCAACTTCCACATTAAATATATAATTAATTAATAAAAGCGTTTACTCATTTGTAATGATATACGAGCATATATTTATTGTAACATCGTCACAAAAGCCGAACTTCAATTTTTAATCATATTTTTAAATCATTTCATTTAAAATATATGCTCTCCATCTCAAATTAGTAGTGGATTGTCTCTATATAGAATACTTTTTCTTTAACAATAGAGTCGTGCCGGTCATCTATTAACTGCTTTCAGGGGAAGATTTGAAATAAATAACCTGATTTCCAATTTGTATTGGAAGTTCTTATATAGCTAATCGGGTCCTTCTGCTCCTAAGCTTTCCACATTTGGTCTCGTCTTTCATCTTTCTAACTCAGTTCTTGAGATTATGGAAAGACAAACAGACGAACGGACGACAGTGGAAATTTATAAGCCTACAATTATTTCAAATTGAAAGTCCAATATTGCATATAGCAGTGCATGTAACTGAAATTTTCACGTGGATATGTATGCACATATATTGCAATTTTAAGTGTTACATTAGGAATATAATTCAATCATTAATTGTTTTATTTTTGAATAACTTGGTTCGTAAGAAAGCATTCAATTTTACAATCTCGTCATTTTCTTCGTAATTACTAGAAGTTAGAGGTATTCAGGTCGATATGTCTCAACTCAGTATTTGTGTCTAAAAGAAAAATTGGTATCAGTTTATTCGTAGGTATATAGCGAATTTAAAAAACCCATGTATAGGACATTAGTTACATAAATTATTTTATAAATATCACCTATAAATATAAATTATTTATAGGTGATATTTTCAGATTATAATTATTTATAAAATCTGAAAATATCACATGTGAAAAAGTTGAAATTTTACATTGGGGTAAGATATTTTTCTAAATTATTTAAACGCATATAAATCCAGTCCTTACTAATTATACCAAAATCATGTGAACATTAACAATTACGTATGCAAAAAATAGTTTTTAATAGAATAATAGAAAGTTTATCGACGCAATTTATTCCGTAAATAAAGGCATTTATTCAATATATATATACATTATTAATTTCTGACAAATCCGTAAGAGGATGACCGGGTGATGAGTGATGGGCACTAATATATCTGAGACAAACTACCCTCTGAAAAATTTCTGGAGTTTCTCGATCTCCTGGAATTGATCTCGGATTTCCCAGAGCAGTAGACTGATATCTGAAATGCCTCGCAGTTTTCCATAGAATATCCACTAATGAGATGTCTCTAGAGAGGCATCTCATTGGTGGATTGCCCATGTTGCTTTGCTCTATTCCATCCATCCAAACCATTTTATCTCGTATACACTTTTTAAACCTTTAATCCAGGGATGTCCAACCCGCGGCCTAAGGCAAGTTCCAATGCGGTCCAATAAACGTGTAAACAAAACCGACAAATGTTTTAATTTTTTTATTATTTATTTATTTCAACGGCATAAACTCAAAAAAAGTTTCATAAAGCCGTAAACGTTTATTCATATTTTATTTTTGAGTGGAAAGAAAATATTTTCAAATACTTGGAGATGTGTGAATGCGGAAGGATTACTAAATAAAGCTGGAGTTGTGACTCAAAGGATTATAGACCCAAATTTGGGGAAAGGGGGGAAAGATGAGAAAGGACAAAAGATATAGTAATGAGAAACGTTAAACAGATCTTCTGTTAAGCAAATATGGACCCTTAATTTTCCAACCTTCCTCACCTCTTTGAATGCACAGGTTCTACTAGGTTAGGTTGTTGAATTAATTTATATAGACCTAAATGTTCCTCTACCATAAGAAAATATTTAAAATTGTTTTTAAATATTTCGCCAATAATTTATTTTTTTAATATAAATTTAGTGTTTATTACTGTATTATTCGTCAGAAACTTATTCACTGCGTAATGTAATCGTATTTTACTCAGAGTCTAATTTACACTTGCAGCCCTATGCTTACAACATACAAGAGGCCTCCCCCTTCATCAAATAAAAATGGGAAATACGTATTAACTGTCTTCGAGAACAGAGAGAGTCCCTTCGTTGCATGAGGCTCTAAGCAGTAATTAAACAAGCTACTGCTTAGGGCCTCTCTCTGTTAGCTTATACGTAAACCCGGCTTTGACTTTACTAAATAAATATTTCTGTTACAATAAAATCAGTTGTCTAATGAATATTTTAATTTGTAATTTACTAATTATATATCGGGAAGTTAAGTTAGTAAAATATAATTTTCCTGGATTAAGCGGTAACTTTAGAAACAAATTCGTTGGAGTGAGTAATTGTACCATTTAGTTGTAACCCTGTTGATTTTAACAGGACATTAAGTCGAAGGAACAATACTAACGCCATGTTAACATTTAAAAAAAAAATTGGTTTGAAGGTTGATGAAACATGAATTTATAGGAATTAATCTACTGATAAATTGGCTAATATAAATATAGAAAAGTATAATACAATTACAGCTATTGATAAATGGTCCGTTGCGTTTGGTTTGGTTTGATGGGATACGGAAACTCAACACTTGAATGATCTGCACAGGAAATGCCTACCAGGAGGACTTTCTACGGGAAATAATCCCTATGTAGGTGTTAAACACGTGAAGAAAACCCGGAAAACACCACGTGGAAACCCTGTTGGTCAGGGACCAACCCACGATCATTGGTAGGCAAGGTCATCGAAAGTTGGACTGGAGATTATCTATATAAATTAGTGTTATTTTACCGACAAAAAAATAAAATACTTAAAACTACTTCTATTAATTAAGTTTATAAAGAAACGTTCTATGTACTTTACGTGTTAGAAAAATTCTTAAAAGGCCTGTCCTACTTCGGGCTCCATACAAATTCTCGAAAACCATGATGGTAGGCTTTTAATAACTTAATTAATTTCAAATAATTTTTTAAAACTTTAATAAAATCTTATATACTAAAATCTTAAAAAAATTCGATTAAATTGTGTTAATTTAATACTTAAAACTGACAGCAAATAACGCATTCCAACAATCTTCAGTTAAAAAAAATCACGTTACTTTATAATTTTAATTATCTACAATTAATTTAATAACATCGGCCTCATAAACCGGCGCTATAGTCCATTGCATTTTACTCTAAAATTACTTTCAATGTGAGTGTTACTAAATTTACGCTTCAGTGACGCCTCTTTCCTCATCAGTTCCTTTCCCAGGTTCTACGTGATGATAACTTAATTTCAATAATGAACGGCTCCGTCGAATATCAATTTAATTTAGGGCCTACATTAATTAACTGTCATACACAAATTTATAATTTTTATTAATTGATTAAACATTATCTACGCCAATGTTTCCCAAACTTTTCCAGCTACTTCCATGTTTCTTATATATTTTACTTTTAAAATGAATTTTTGCCCCCTTATCTTCGACATTGGAAGACAAGGGGGCAAAAATTACTCCCTACTGTCCCTTCCAGCACTCCGTTGAGTCTTCTATCGTCCTCAAGAGGAGGGTGCAGCGCTCAATTTAGGAATCACTGATCTAAACTTCGTTCCTATTATTTCGTAGGATGTAAATAAGGATTATCCATTTTATAAACAGAAAAATCTGTTTTATTTCTTTTTAGTTAGTTTTTCCTGATGCTTCGTACTTCCTAAAACCTAATTCGAATGAAATCTTTCAGATAAGTCATAGATTTTCCTGAGTATAATTCTTTTTCTTATCCTGTTTTGTTTTCTTTTTTATTAAGTTATTGCCTGAATGTATCTATTTACATTCTATCTTTGATCTTGTTTTTTTCTGTAGTCGTGATATCGGAGCTATGTTTATCATACAAAACAATTTGCTGTGATGTTTTAATCTCTTTAAATGCATTTATTATTCTATCCATTCCCATTTTAAATACTACGAAAGTTATTTTAATATGTATCTACGCTCCTAATTTTAGAAATGGCCACATATTATCCCTTTTATTATAAGAATCGTGATAGGATCTGATATGAGAAATAGTCTCTTTTTTTTTCCTTTCTGTTCATTCTTAACTAGTCCTATTACTCCTGTGTCGTTGCTTTCTAGTATATAAATATCATGTGTATAGTTTGAAATCGAAAGGAAAATTCAGCGCTAGAGGAACCTCTTCTATATTTATTAATATAAAAAAATTATTTGATAGCCGAGTTGGTAAACGTACCAGTTTGCCACTTTCAGGAAAGCCGAGCCTTTACCGCATCGAGTAAAGGAATTTGTTTCCCCTAATTTCAAATTAAACACCACTTCTCTCTCACCTGGTCACTTCTATTATGGACTTGCTCAATTAAATGATTAAAAGACCTTCTTTCCTTACCCGGCCAATACCAATATGGACCTATCAATTAGAAGCACGGTTTAAAGGCCTCTCTCCCCTTACCTGGCCAATTCCTTATGGGCCTGTCAATTAGAATCAGATTAAGAGATTCATCTCCTATTATCCTGCCAATTCCATTATGAGTCTATTCAATTAGAAGCACGATTAAAATGCCCTCTCCTCTTAGCCGGCCAGTTCAATTAAGGGCCTGGTCAATTAGAAGCATGATTAAAGGGCATCTATTTGATTTACGGTTTAAATAAAAACATTTTTAAGTTAATTACAGAGGCGAAGTAACGTGAGTGATGCTAAACATTCCCAGTTTGTGTAATCTACTTACTATTTTAAGCAACAAACCAAAAGCATTTTCACAAACCCTAACAAGGTAAAAGTATTTTTGACAAGTATAGTAGATAGAAAAGATAATTTACCCCGTAGTGATACAAAAGGTAAAGTTATAAATGCTTGCATTATAAAATTAAATCGATAAAAAACTTACATAATACTTTTTTCATAATTGTAAATAAATGTAAATCAAAAAATTCTTATGAATAGATTTATCCTCTTCGAAAAAATGCATTTAAATATTCTTTGGCATTTTAAGGAAAATTTATTTTTTTAGATGTTCTATTTATAAATTCTTTCATCTTAATCCAATTTCCAATTTACTGTATTCGAATTTGACTTTAGATAAACTTGTAATCACATTCCTTTGTGCCATAGAAAATTGAATGACCTTTCCTCTAATGTAAAATGTAAAGAACAAGAGAATGAATTGTCTCTAGTTATTGACAAGTTAGAAACAGGAAAAAAACTAAGCTAATGTATTTTAATCAGTTAATTAGCAACCAGTTTCCAGAAACAAACTGTTGCTAATGAAAATATTTATTTTACAAATTAAACAAAATCCTGTTTTAACTTGTGCTATTTACCTGTATTTATTATTTCTAAAAATAATGTATCAGAAATTGTTACTCGTATATATTTCTTTGTAAAGACTAATTAATATCTGTTTAAATTATCACTTTAAATATAAAAAAGTATCCCAAAAGTCAGTTAACCGTGCTTCATGTATTTCAGGTAGCTAATGAAATCCCTGTAACAAAGCAATCAGGAGCTAATGAAATCCCTGTAACTAAGCAATCAAGAGCTAAATGAAGTTCCTGTAGCAAAGGCAATCAGGAGCTATGAACATGAATCCTAATGAAATTTTAGAACGTGTGAACATGATATGTAACAGGTAGAAAGATATTTTGATTTGCTACTAATTCTTATTTCTCCTGGATTGTTTTTGTTACAGTGATTTCATTTGCTCCTGATTGCTTTGTTACAGGAATTTCATTAGCTTCTGATTGCCTTTGGTACAGGAACTTCATTTAGCTCCNCACAATAAGATATATAAATAATACTGTAAAACGCTTGGAAATCAAGTAATTATTGATGATAACAGATGAACATTAATAACTAAGGCGTGACATTTATAGAAAGTATTAACCTATTTAATTAAAATTTCAAATCGAATATCGATTTATTTTATATGAAACAAACTCTATGATGATATCAAAATGTTATCAGTTAAAATATTATGGGTTTAATAACTTCAATCTAAATACAATGTTGATTCGATATAACATTGCTTTATAGAACACGATCGCAATCTTTCAAATTCCTATAATTAAAACACATTGTATTTCTTTATACTGTACTTGGTATAACGCTTAATTCGAATACCAAATTCCCAGATTTCATCACTGGCGTTATATTAGGACTTATTTGTAAGACGATTATATGTGTAAGGTTTAATGCAGAGTAAAAATGTTTCTGTAATTAAACCTGTTCTTAAAACTATTATATAACTATTCAGTAATGTAAACCTGTACTGTACACAATAAACTGAGAGCAAATATTTGATCAGAAAACAGTGAGGTTTGGATTTCCAGATGCTAAAAATGTCAGGTTTTCTAACTGAAACTGATTCTAACAATTAAAAAAATCTAAAAAATACAGAGTAATCTCCAAGTAAACACATGGACAATCTGTCAAGGTGGTGCCCGAAAGGACCTAGAATCTGACCCAAATTTAGGCGCTAGACACGTGAACAAAACCAGTATACTCCACGTGGCAGGCCCATTGGTCAATCAGTGACCGACTACCAGTATTCTGTGGTTTTATCCACTCTGCCACTGGTGGGCCCCATATTTCTTGTACTGTACGTTCATTGACCTGACTAAGAACGATAGTAAATGTCAATATATTTAATTATTCCAGTTTTTTAATTAGAATAATTAAATTTTGTAGTACAAAAAGTAGGTTTTTACTGTTGTAGTACAACAGAAAAAAAAAGGTTTCTAAAATTTAAAAGTTATTCCGAAAAAATTTAAAGCAATTATTTTACATCTGATCTGATTTGATAGGAAATAAAATTTATTTCACTCTATAATTTCGTGAAAAATAAAAATGATTAGTATTTTGAAAGATAACAATTCTTCGATGCCCTTCATAATTTGGCCTAAAAGGAAAATTTACATAAAATAAAAATCCAAAAATAATTAATTTTCTACCAGGTTTCTTATCAACCGCATGCTTTATGACTAGATCACACTGATTAGTAGATTGTAATTTTCAAGGAAAGACTTTTTCCATGAATAAATCCACAAATCATTGATAACAAAAATTAATCTTATAATTATTGTCAATAATAACTTCTTACCTAAAATAAAAAAACAACAAAGAATTACAAGTAACAACCAGAGGATTGGATTGGATTAATGGGATAAGCAACGCAATACATGGGTATTTGCCAAGGAGAGAGATGCCTCTTTGCAGGACTTTCTGTGGGAAATTGGCCTCTGTTTAGATGATAGATATGTGAAGAAAACCCGGAAGACTCCACGTGGCCACGTGCGAACCCGCGACTAACTTCCAGTTTTTAATGGTTTCATCCACTTTTCATTGGTGGACGTACCTTTGAGAGAATTCCTACACTTATCAACTAAGTAATCTCAGGATCTCTTAAACTTTCTTGCTCTATTTTTAAAAATTCTTTTCGCTAATGTGTGCATTAAGATATATTTATCAACGCTCATCATGATTCGGTAAGACCCACAATAAACCATCTGTTGTCAAGCGGAAAAGACCCAATATATCTGGAAGAATTCGCCTATGAAATCGACCTCGAACCTGGATCCTGCAAAGTAACAAGCTCATACATATCTCATCTCGGTAATCCGATTATCTTTATAATTTGCATACAATTATCACTATTCTATTTGGAAATTCTTATGCTCAGGCCCCAAGCTAACGCTTATTTTTCTTAATAGTGGCGAACTATAAAGTTACTTGTGGCTATTGTTTGGTTCTAATTCCCTTACGGATGCGAATACAATCGTGCAATAACACAATCGATAAATTTTAATGCAGTTGACAATGGTTGCAATTTTATGTGAATTTTTATTTATTAGGAATAAAATAAGAAAATAAATCACGGCAGCATAATGAAATAAGATTGAGATGATAAAACGAAATGACAATATCCTTATTTTATATTATACGATGTCATTACAGTGTCTTATATTGACAGTAATAGTCAGTTGTTTGCATTGAATCGCTTGAGGCCAATGCGATAATCATGAGAAATGGACAACTTAACGGTGAAATATTTCCGTGCAATCAACCAAAACGCTTTATTTTTTCTACTTAAAATTATAAAGTACAACTTTTCCTTCAAATATAATTTAAGACAGAATATCTCTATTAAATTAAAGTAATTTTTATCTATAAAAGATTGAAATTCTCCAATAAAACAGTTTTTTTAATTAAAGATGGCCGAGGCCTGAGGCTCTAGGTGTGAGTTCGAATCCAGACCTAATAATTTTCATAAATATTTCGGACCCCGTTCCTGACCATCCGGCAACCCATTACGGGCCATCTTTAATGAGCCTGTTAGAAGACCCTCACAGAGCGGAAAGTCCAAAAAAGATCTTTTATGAAGCAGTGATGTAAAATGTGAAATATTTCTTTTTATTAATTTATTAAAATAAAATTTGAGTGGCATTTAAACTCGATTACTCATAAACAGAATCTTGGCGCCTATCATAACAAAGACTCGCTACGATATTCACGTAACTACTTACTCCCATTTCTCTTAAATGATGTTTAGGACCGATGCCAGATAGCATTAAAAGTTGAGGAGAATTGATGGCTCCTGCCGAGACAATGATTTCTATCCGACTTTTTACGATATGAGTTAAACCGACTCGATCGAACTCGACAGCTCTGGCTCGTTTCCATTTATCAAAATGGATCTGAAAAATTTAAAACAGCGTTTAAAATATTTTAAAATGCGTTATATTTCTTTCAACAAAGAATTTAAAAATCTTACTTTAGTGACAAATGCTTGATTGACGATATCTAAATTTTTTCGTTTTTTGGCTGGCCTGAGAAAAGCTTTGGCAGTACTACATCGTGCCCCTCTTCGTAGAGTGCCCTGAGGTATAGTGAATCCTGAAAATTCAGATTGCATTCTTTAATCTAATTACATAATGAAAATTTGGTCCATTTTCATACATTTTTCTGAATACATCATAGAGAAAAAATGTGAAAATGTCAAATACCGGTTTGAAAAGCACCATTGGGATCTACATTATGATAGCCCATAGCTTTTCCAGCATCTACAAAAGCATGAGCTAACGGTGTTGCATAAGGTGGTGTGGACACCGTCAAGTATCCTCCTGTGTTGTGGAATCCTGTATTTAAAAGATAGTCCACAGTTACAATTCTGCAAATTATGTTTTTAATGAGAGAGTTTGTATTAAATTCATTATGAAATGTACCATTTCTGACTACAGAAGGATCTCTGTTATCTTCTGATTTTAAGAAATACGGATATACATCTTTCCAACTCCAACCAGTTGCACCATTTGCAGCCCAAATATCGTAATCATATCTATTTCCTCTGATATATAACATATAATTTAATACGCTGCTTCCACCGAGTACTTTTCCTCTGGGCCATCGACTTTTCTGCAATATAGAATATTGAGGTTATTTATGACGACTATAAATATCCATAAATGGAAAAAATATATACTTTTGTTCGATACGTACTCTTCCAAGTAACCCAAAACAAGAGGCTTCCTGAGTTACAGTTTCATATCCCCAATCTAATGGTGATAGTTGTAGAAAGGCAGCAAGTACTGGAATGTCCGTAACGTAATTCTCATTAGTCCCTGCTTCTAGTAGTAGTACAGTGACATCTTTATCTTCAGAGAGGCGGTTGGCTAGAACAGCTCCTGCAGAACCTCCTCCAACTAAAAAGAAAATTTAATTACTTAAAACACCAATTTGCGCTGTAAAACAAACACGAAGCTTTATCAAAATGTCATTATGTTAATGTATTTTCTCATTGTTTTAATATAAATTAGTAGCATGTTGTATTGGATTTGGGCTAATTGTAATTATAAATGAATTCTTTAATACTTAGAGGACCACCAGTGTTCAGAAATTTATCCACTCGGCCGAGTAGATGAAACCACTGAACAATGGTCGTGGGTTCGCAGGTTTGCTCCTCGTCAACGATCAGATCACGTGGTTTCCGTGTTTTATTTACGTTTGTAACACCTAAATAGGGGCCAATTTCCCAAAGGAAGTGCTCCGGGAGGCATCTCTTTTCGGCAGATCACCCGTGTGTCCTGTTGCCGTAAAAATAAACCTAATCTTTAATACCTAGAGAAGACATTAAATGGCAAGAGTCCACTCTCAGAATGTTCTAACAGTTTTTCTGAATAATATATTTGATTTGGAGTAATTTTTCGGGCACCTTTTCTCCACTAGAATCGAGTACAATATTCCACAAATGATAATAGTAAAAGTAACCTTACACCCTCAACCGTGGGACGCTTTGACGCAATATTATATTCTATAATCTACTTGTGAAAAAAATTCAAGTAATAAGAATAAAAATTTATTGATGTAATTATTTGTCTCCAAGTTTATCCTCTGGAAAATTTCCTACGGACGTCCATGCGTATCATGTTATATAATTCTATTAATAAAACAAATAGAAGTACAAAGAAAGATAAATATAAATTGATGAATATCTACAATGACGTTTAACACTTGCAGTAACTTAAATACACATCAATACAAAATGAAACTTGGAAACATTCAGGATATTATTTTTCAATTACATTTTCCATTTCATTTATTGGTTATCTTAATAAAAAAGAGTATAAAATTACATGAATGATATAAAAATAATATTTTAGATATTCTTTTAGGTCTTCAATTCCTTTCATCCTTTGAGCATATTCGTTTCGATTCCATAACGATCTTTGCAATTTTTCCACTGAACATTCTGAATACATCAGAGGTTTCCTTTAATTCTCATTTCCTCACCCCATAAAAAATTTGTTTTTTCTATTTAAGAAAATAAGGCCATTCTATTTCTAACCTGTATTTTAGTCAATATTTACATACAACTGAAGCGATCAAGAAAAAAAAATCGTACATGTTCATTGCTCATTATAAAAAGTACATAATTATACCTTTAAATTTGATATTGGTACGATTTTATTAGGATTTCAGTGTTTTTAAAGAATGAAAATTGCGGAAAAAATTTAAAAAGTTTAATTAAAGAAAGTATTTATTCTCCAAATCAAATATCTTGCAGAAGTTTCTCATCTCAGGGAGATCCACCAGAGATCAAGTGGATAAAATCGCTGAATACTTAGTAGTTCGTGAGTTCGCACCTAACCAATGGCTGGGACACTAGAGTTTTCCTACTTTGCTTCACAACAATACACCTAAATATGGGCCAGTTTCCCATAGAAATTCCCCCCTCGGTGAGGCATCTTCTCCTGACAGATCCCCCAAGTGAATCATTGCTTTAATTCCTCAATCCAATCCAATCAATTCCTTACATATGTATTGTGTCGCAAACATTTTTAGTTATTTTCTTAATAGAACGGTCAAAATTCATTAATTTTAAGAATTAATTGTCTGTTATTTTAATTTTGTTCCTTTATGAATATAATGAAATTATGTCGTCATGTTAACTTATTTTCAACACAAAAAAATTTTTTTAAATATTTTTACGGAGTAATTACGTGGAAATTAACTTTTAAAAGAAGCCTCACGACAAGGAATGCACAGGTTCTACTAGGTTAGGTTGTTGAACATATATGATTAACATTAAGTTTCCTAAGGCAAGGTTAAATACTTTTTTAAAAGATGAGAGGAAATGCTGGTAGTATAAACGGCTAATGTGTTCGACATGAATTTGNAAGAAGCATCACGACAAGGAATGCACAGGTTCTACTAGGTTAGGTTGTTGAACATATATGATTAACATTAAGTTTCCTAAGGCAAGGTTAAATACTTTTTTAAAAGATGAGAGGAAATGCTGGTAGTATAAACGGCTAATGTGTTCGACATGAATTTGAAAGACGTGAGTTCCTTTCTTACCCGGAGCCAACAGACACAACAAAAGTACAAAGAAACAATGAACCAAACAAAAAAAAATTCGGGTTCAGCGGATTTTTTCGTCTGGGTCATTGTTTCTTTTCCCGTCTAAACATGCAATTTATAGTTATATAACTCGTTAAGCTAAGACAATTTCTTTTACCATTTTTTTAATTATTAAGGAAAGGATTTGTATGTCCATGCAAGATCTTTTTTTCTTAAATGCCATGATATGGAATGCCAAATCGTATTTATATCGAGGTTCCTGTTGGAATCTCGATATAAATTCGATTTTGATTCAAATTAAGGTTGTTCAATAATGTATATTTTAAATACTTTTTAAAAATGATGCTCAGAAAAGATTCCTTTATATAGTAACGCATTATCCTATGGGCAAAAAGGATAAAAATTTCTTGGGGTCGCAAACCAATCTTTTATTTAAAAAAAAAATATTTTTCCAAAAACATTTCCCCCCAAAAAAATGTCTGAAGTCAAGTCAACACTATACATAGAGCCCCCTAATTCAAATTCTCTTGGAACCCATGAAGCATCAAAATGTGCCAATATAGCAGAGTTCATGAAATCAGTTGGGAACGAAACATTTCTATCAACTTCCACATTAAATATATAATTAATTAATAAAAGCGTTTACTCATTTGTAATGATATACGAGCATATATTTATTGTAACATCGTCACAAAAGCCGAACTTCAATTTTTAATCATATTTTTAAATCATTTCATTTAAAATATATGCTCTCCATCTCAAATTAGTAGTGGATTGTCTCTATATAGAATACTTTTTCTTTAACAATAGAGTCGTGCCGGTCATCTATTAACTGCTTTCAGGGGAAGATTTGAAATAAATAACCTGATTTCCAATTTGTATTGGAAGTTCTTATATAGCTAATCGGGTCCTTCTGCTCCTAAGCTTTCCACATTTGGTCTCGTCTTTCATCTTTCTAACTCAGTTCTTGAGATTATGGAAAGACAAACAGACGAACGGACGACAGTGGAAATTTATAAGCCTACAATTATTTCAAATTGAAAGTCCAATATTGCATATAGCAGTGCATGTAACTGAAATTTTCACGTGGATATGTATGCACATATATTGCAATTTTAAGTGTTACATTAGGAATATAATTCAATCATTAATTGTTTTATTTTTGAATAACTTGGTTCGTAAGAAAGCATTCAATTTTACAATCTCGTCATTTTCTTCGTAATTACTAGAAGTTAGAGGTATTCAGGTCGATATGTCTCAACTCAGTATTTGTGTCTAAAAGAAAAATTGGTATCAGTTTATTCGTAGGTATATAGCGAATTTAAAAAACCCATGTATAGGACATTAGTTACATAAATTATTTTATAAATATCACCTATAAATANAAGGTTAAATAAAGTTTATAACGTTTCTAGATCAATTCATAAGAAATTACAAATGTTAAGAAGAGTGATGGGGAATATAATATAACACGTGGTTAATTTATCAAGGGGATGAATTTATGCCTTCCAGGAGGACTTTCTATGGAAAATTAGCTCCTCTTTAATTGTTAGACACGTGAAGAAATTTGGAAAACTCTACTTGGCTAGCTCATTAGCCAGGCGCGAGCACGCCACCAACTTATAGCGTGAAGTGGTTTTATTCACTCGGCTACTGTGTGTATGTTAACACCTAATAGTTTAGTTAAAAGGATTAAAAAATTAAAAAAGAATTAATACCTTTCCTTGTTTTCTAATATATGCCAGTGCAGGATGCAATACAATTGAAGGTACCATGGGAGTTATATGATATACATTTTCATATTTTATCTTATTACATTTCTAAAATTGGAAAAATATATTTCTATTGGCTTTATTTCCTTAAATCTATATTAACTGAGATAAACGAAAAGAGTAAATTTAGTAACTAAACAATTATTTTTCCCTAATATAGAGTTGAGTTCAGTAAAATGTTCTCACAATTTTAAAAACTTATTTTTATTGAGCTGATAACGTCAACTCAATGTGTATTAAATATATATATAATTTCTGCATTTATTACTTATTTTAAATTAATTTGAACAAAAGAAAATAATTATATTTAGATACAATTTTCTTATTTTTTAGATATTTTATAAAGAGTAGTTTATTTATAGAAGTTAAAAGAGAAAAATTAATAGGAGACAACATTTCTGTATAAAGATATAAATTACATGCAAAATGTAATAAAAAATATTAAAAGATAGCAAAAATTACAGTACAAGTGACCCTCCATCACATCCCTTTTTACTGGAATTCAATAAATTAGCGTTGTAAAAAAACAAATTACTTGTGGTCAGTGTTTTTATTATTAAATATATATTTATATAAAATTCTGTTATAACTTAGACTCCATTTTAAAAAGATTCGCAGAAATAAATGTAACAACTCATAGTTGAAAAAAATATGATTCTATTTAATTTTTTATTTGCAATTTTATACAAATTACAGTTGCTGTTTTTGTAAATTACGCATTCAAAGTTGATGGTTAGACATATCTAAGCCACACCCTGAAATATAGTTTACAATGAATAGGTCATGTGATAATATGTGAGAATTATTTGCCAAATGTTGCTACGAACGTGACGTGTAAGTAAAACCTTTGTTTCTATAATGGCCATTAAAATGAGGTTACACAACAATAAAATAAAAATCTCTATTACTGAATTGGTCAAAGGTCATTTATATGGCTAAGTTTTTATATGTTATCATAGTCAAACATTCAATGACGGCCATCTCTAAACGGCGGAAATTTTTTCAGGAATGTTTCTTTTTGAAATACATACAAAATTATTTCTAAATAACGGCAATTTTTTTATGTTCTCGCCAGTTTGGCTGTATTTATGTACTGTACAGTAGTTATAACATTTAAAACTTCACATGTGTACAGTTTTCATTACTCTAATGGGAAGGGCTCGTAACCTACTTACTCGTCGTTGTATTCTACTGTGGAGGCTCTATTATGGGTGCTGACTACTCTTGACCTGTGTTCCGCTTGTTTCTCTTATGAGCAGACAATTTCACTAGAAATACACCTGTATTTGACCTTCATTAAAGGCAGTACTACAGTATCTAAACGTCGATCAACTTTCTATTAAAATTTAGCAAAAATAGGCATGAATGTACAGTAGTAATTGTGGCCAGCACAATTACACTAGTCCTAGTGAGTTATGGCAGGCCACAATTATATCCATTACGAGCGCGTGACCCGCAATGGAATCCATCAGCATAAGTGAAGAATTGAAAACGATGCCCGATTCTTACTATCCACGATAAATTATGAAGTAAAGGATAAATTCAACCCGGATCTCCCCAAGGCGCATTCTAACCAACGCTTCGCTGCACAGCATCCGGGCGACCTGCATTTTATTAACGTATACATTAACAAAGATGTAAGACAAGGATTTAATATCAGGAATAAAATATCGTTTTTAAAATTGAAAATTCTGGGAAAATTAATCCATTAAATACGTTTCTCTTTTTAGTATTTTCAATAAATTTAGTTTAAATCATTGATTAATTTATTGCCAATAGGGGCCGTTCATTAATTAAGTATACGGAATTTGAGCCACCTCCCTCACTGTTTACTCATAATGATGTAATTTTAGCAAACTTCCTCCCCTTTAATTACGTGTACGCTAGTTCATAGACTCCCCCGACATTGAAAAACATGGCAAAAATTTTCTGCATATTTGCTCACACGACTATTAAATAGACATATAATATGCCACTACTAAAACTGCTCTAAAGAAAAAGTCTACGTAAACAATGGCTCCTCCTTCCTCCCCATCGTGTTCAACGATGTACTTTCACGCCCCCTTTAAACTGCACGCGTAATTAATTAATTAATGTGGGACCCGCCTCAGTAAATGAATTTTTAAATTTTAATAAAATATTTTATTTAATATAAAAATAGCAAATAATTTAAAATACTTTTTTTAATGTAATTTTTATAGATTTCTCAGAAGGGACACTTTTCAAAATGGCTTCAGTTATCACGTAATTGCTTAAATAAATATAAATTTAACATTGTTAATTTTATATTAAAAATTTAGAATAAAAAATGAATTTAGTTATTTTCAATGTAAAAATTATTAAATAAATCAATAAATTAAAAGTTTCTATTAATTATAACAATAGATATAAAATTTCATATAGTATGGTCTCTGGTGGTGAAAATGCTAACAAAGCTATAGAATTAAAAACAAGAATGTACAGAACTATCGAACAATCGCCCTCTGGTGGCATTAAACGAAATTATATTTTTTCAGCTCAAATAACGATTTAAAATGAATTGCTTGTGTATTATTATAACAATTATTAATTCCTTTTATTAAATTCTAATTGCATTTATTACATAAACAAGTACGTGTTTAGTCATACAAAAGCATATTTAAAAGTACAAACTCTAACCGCCTAAAGTTACAGGTATTACATTATAAGGTTAATTCGCTTCTACTGACCAAGTGATTAAAAAATATAATTTTTGGAAATGACGAGATCTTCCAGCTTAAATAATTCTATAAAACATATATTTGTATGTTATTTGAATTGATAAGAGAATAAAAATCCTTTGCAGTGTTGTGAATTGTTTCAATTTTTATATAACAGCTCAATTAATTAGAATGTAAGGCTTTTGACTCTTCAAGATTATGATTAAGTATATTCTAATAAATGACACAAATAACGGTGCAATAAATTTATAGAAGACCTGAGAGTTTATAGTGTCGATTGGAATACAGTAATTTTAAACACGTTGCAGCAGAGTACCCCACCAGTGGCCAAGCGAATAAAAGCCTTCAAACACTGCTATTTGGAGGCGCGTTTGCTCCTGATCATCCGGCTGGCCACCTGAAGTTTTCTGAATTTTCTTTACGTGTCTAACATTTAAACGCGCGCCACCAGTGGCCAAGCGGTCTTTGTACCTTGAACACTGGGAGTTCGGTCGTGGGTTCGCACCTCACTCGGACGGGCTGGCCGCATGGAGTTTTCCGGGTTTTTTCCATGTCTGTAACGCCTAAATAGGGACCAGTTTCCCTTAAAAAACTTCCCGGAAGGCATCACCCTAGGCAGATCGTCCAAGTGTTGCGTTGCCATAACTTATCAACTAACACCTAAATAGGCAACACTTTCTCATAAAAGTTCTGTCGGGAGGTACCTCCCTCTGGAAGATCGCTTAAGTGTTGCTTTACCTTATACCACCACTCCATTCGAATCTACACATTAAGCAAACTATAGAACAGTGGCAATTGCATAGATGAAACCAAGACTAAAAATAACATTTTTTAATATTGATAAATAGGGAGATTTTTACAAAAGATTAATGAATATTTCTTTTGAGTACGGATACTGACTACGAGCGGTTGGTCCTTAACTGGTTCTTTTGGGAGTTGACTTTATACTACAGAAGAAAATTATAGAGACTATATTAAAAGCATATTTAAACATACAAATATACGAATTTTAATTAAAAGTTCGATCAGATTTTATAGAAACTTTTACTTTATAGGAAACGAACCCGCAACATTTGTTGATAGGTTTAAGGTTGTGGCATCTTTGAAGGAATTTAATTTAAGGTTTAGAATAATTTTTAAAATTATATATAACGGATCATTATTATTAATAGTTATAATTTTTGAAACTATATCGATGTTTATTTATTTAAAAACACTGGCTAAAGTTGGATTGGATCGATAGAATAAGACTGCAATAACTGCAATACCTGGGATCTTTGCTAAGAGGGAGGAATTTCTTTCCTTAAATATACTTTAATAACTATATACATTTATGAAAATTATTATTATCTTCTTCATTTATCAAACATATTGCAAATTAACTGAATGTATCTTATTAGTATATCTTAGCATAACCTGAATTTTACATGTCGTAGAACATAAAAAATTCCTCAATGTCTTCTTTCATACGTTATTACAGAATTTGTTTAATTTTTATTAAAAGCAAAATGTCTAATTTAACCTTATCTTTACATGGCTTCTCTATCATAGTTAAATCAATTTCTTTACATGGAATATACATACAGTATTAAGTAATTTTTACGAATATGTTTGTCTCAAAGTGTGCCATATAAAACACACTTAAAACATTGGTGTTATACTAAGTTTTTTGAGGAACCATGTTCGTTATCAGTTGAAGACAGCCTATTTAATTATCAATGTGATATAACAAGATATCCAGAGGACTATATCTTGTTTTCTATATGTGATTCAATTTTCTTTTTTGCAATATTGAAGATTTAAAACGCATATAAATGATTCCCAAAAAAGATTATAAGCACAGATAATCCCAAACGTCGTGTATATAATCATAATATTTTTTAACAAAAGACTGTTCTAGAATAAAAGAAAAATTGCATAAAATCTGATGGAAACAGTTCCTGTTTATATGATTTATGTGCTTTACGCAAGCGAAGAAAATTACTATATTTATTCGGAATGTCCCCCTTACACGAGGCATTATTTGAAATAAAATATAATAATTATTTTGAATCTCTTCAGCAGTGTTTCGTCTTCTTAACAGTTAAAGTCGTGCATATACTACACATATTTTATAAAAGTCATCAAAATTTATCTTGTTTATCTCTGAAACAGCATTTCATAAAAACATACAAGCATTTAAATTCTAAAATGGAATTCGCTATGACTTCCTTATCTGAAATATGACACAGTGGATAAACCACTGAACACTGGCAGCTGGTTGCGTGATCACGTGAACTTTTCGGATTTCTTCACGTGTCTAACACATAAATAAGGGCCAGCTTCCTTAGAAGAATTTCCTCAAAATCCATCCCTTTGTCAGATCTTCATCAAATCAAATCTTATGTTAAATACAATAGTTTCGGATCATTGTGTATGCACTTTATTAATAATTTTAAACTTTTAATGATGATTTTCAAGTTTAATTCTTTATAAATATAGTTATTTATATGTTAAAAGCAAAACTTTGAGCGGTTCCTTCGACCTATCTAGTAAACCCCTCGTTTTACGACCGATGTACAGTACACAACACAGTCCACGAAAAGCGGAATGGCTCGATTTACGACGAGTTTTCTAGGAAACGAATTGGATTATTAAAGTGGAAAATGTATTTAATGTTGACATCAATTGCTCGATATCCATCTCGTTAAATTGGCATCCTATTGACCCAAAAATACATTCGTTGGTTTAATCAGATGATCTTATGATTATGTAATAGCACTACCTTCTGGCATTGTTTTTATATTAAAATTATTAAATGAATCTATAATAAAAATGGATATGCAAATTATTTGTTTACATTATAAATTAAGTTTGCGTACAAACTATCCTGGACAACTTCCCATCAGTGGGTGGATAAAAAATCACTAAATGCGCGGGTTCGTGCACTAACCAACGAGCTAGTGACGACATTTTTTGAGTTTTTTTCGCCAAAATAAGGCCAACATTCTTGTAGAAAGTCCTCTAGAGAGGAATAACTTCTTGGTAGATTACACATGCACATGTGTTGCGTTGCCACATACCATCAAACCATTCTGGAAAACCGTCGTAAAGCGAGTTTTTATATTTTCATATTCTCCGTGTCTCAAATTGAGATTATGCAATTTAAACTAAACAATATCACATTAAGATGGACAAAAGTAGTATTTAAATGCAAAATCGAAAATTTATATTAGTTGTAAAGCGGAGATTTTAAGAAAGTGGTCGTAAAACTGGGGTCTACAGTGTTTTTTTAAGTATTAGAAGATAATAGTTAAAAATACCAAGAAATTCCAAGAAATAAATAAAAACATAAGTAAATTATAATGCAATTTCTTACAATTACACATCTTTTTTCTTCATTTGTTTTCGAATATATAAGTTAATTGAAATTATTTAGCGTAAACATTCTTAAATAATTATAGGTATTATCTTAAATTCTATATCCATTATATCATTGAAATTTATATTATCATTTAACGCTTATTTACTTATGTAGGTCAATTTTCTGAGTTTTTTGTGCATTAATAGTTCCTAAAATACAATGAAAAAAAGTAATAAAAACAAAAATAATGCAAGTTTTCAGAAGATTATAAATAAAATTATTATAATTATTTACTAAATAAAAAAAATCGATTTATTAAAATATTCATTCATTTTATTCTATGTTATCAAGCGAAAACCTCTCTTTTCAAGGTAGAAAACGTGCGAATTGACTAAATTTTCGGGAATTTATTGCTAATATTTAATAAATAAGCTAAAAAATATGAATAATTTTCACTTTAAGCTTTATAGAGTACTATAATTCTGAGGTAATTGAGTAAAATTCTGTGATAAACGGCAAGAGGCACGTTTCTTGGTCCCCCTTGGATCTGCCTTGAGTATTCATATATAGCATTCATATATCTTCAAAATCCTGGAGAATATGGGATATGCTAGTGACTATGTAGGTTTTACCTCCAATTTAAAAAAGCTGCAACACATCAATAAAAAGGTAATAACGCAATACATGCTCACATGCAAAGGAGGGTATCTCCTCTTGGATTCAACACATGGATATCTGCCAAGAAGGGGTGCCTATCAGAAGGACTTTCTATAAGAAAATAGCCTCTATTTAGGTGATAGAGACTTAAAGAAAACCCAAAATACTTCACTTAGCCAATCCTTGCTCAGATAAGAACCCGCGACCAAACTACCCGTGTTTGGTACTCGTTTATAGATGGGTCTATCATGCTGGAAACAATAGTCATAACGCTAGAATTTCAAACAATGATAATTTATAAAATTATTTAAGAAGTTATAAAATGCAACATAATATAATAAACAAAATAAATAAACAAAGTAAACTTAAGGTGGTTTGGCAAATAAGTAATATATACAACACTAGAGAAGTGGGGACAACTTTCTAACAGATTTCTGTTAAGAGTGGTCGAATCTGCACTAATAGCAATTAGAAAACAAGATATTAATTTGTATTTACAAAATACAGGCTAATTACATTTTTCATATTTTACAAATCTTTAAAATGCCCGAAAAACTCCGCGTGGCCAGCCATTTTGCCAGGCGTGTGTTCACTGGTATTATCCTCCCAGGCCATTCAAAATGAAATTGAATAAACTTATGAACGATTCTTAGTTACTGGATCTTAGTTTAGAATAGTAATACTATACAATTCAAAGAATAGCTTAATGCTATTTATGCTGTTATTTTACATATTTTAAGGAAAATTTTCATTTCTTTAATAGAGATAAGTTAATCGGAATGTTAATGCAAATAGTTATTTGACACGGAAATCAAATATTTTCTCATAAACTATGCAATAATATAGTGTAACAAAGTAATTACTCGTAAAATAACTCAAGGGTAGCTTAAATCATCCTATCTTTTCACCTTTTACAAACTATAACAGTAACATAACTAGTAAAGAATGGAATCATATGTTCAACAGATATGTAAGCCGTATAAAATATGTTAATGACATTGTCCTAGTAACTGATATAAACTAACAAGTAAGATATAAATAATTTAATGATCAAATTACTTATATGAGGAACTATTTAGATGAAAATAAGTATCAATAAAACTGTGAAGATGATTATCAAAAAATGAGGAAGCGATAAATTTTATTCTTGATGATGAAGAAGAAAATTGTACATATTTAACTTTGTTAATCACAAGTGATCTTAATTCTCTTCAAATAATATAACATAGAACTGCACTTATTTATTTCTAAACTATTTTCGTCCTATGAGCACTAAGAAGGTATTTTATCAGGCTCATTGCCTGGCCGAACCCGGGTGGTGAGAAGGAGGTTCTAAACATCCGAAAAGTTTTACTGAACATCCATCATTGAAAATTTAGGAGAGGCCAAAATAAAAATTTGAGTGAAACTTCACCCAAATTTTTAAAGCAGTAAAAATTTGAAGTTCAGCCGAAAGCTTCTCGTGCTATGTGTGCTGCGTATTCTTTTCGGGAAGTTTCCACCAAATGATAACATTACAAATATTGTATGGCTTATTAACAAATAACTGAGAAGATTTATATACAGAACCGATGTATCATTTATAGAGGTGACAACTACTCCATCGCACTTAACTGATGTCCGTGCCGAACCTTGAAAACTAAGTCACGCAGAAGAGATGTGACGTTAGTTCAGTAGGCTTGAAGACCATGCTGGAGAGGACCCAGGTTCTCCATCTAGAATATCTTCTGAAATCCACTACAGACTCTTCCCACTGCTTAAGATTTCTAAATTAATCAAGAGTCCATCTTCTTCACAAAAGACCCACAGTTTCTTCTGACCCTCCGTTCCCGTTTCCACCTTACCCTTTCCGGAGCTTCACCTCTCTCTCGTCTGTCCCAAGCTCCAACTCCTTCGAAGACGATGAGGTAGTCCGAAGCACGAATTAGCCGCCAAAAAAGAAATACGCCGAGTTTTTCTGGTTAGGCACTTAGCCCAGCCACGGACTCTCCTTCATTACCCTTACTTGGGGTTTTCGAAACAAGATTCCGTAGAGCAGTAGGCTAACGCCTTAATCGCTTAGGATGAATGGATAGATTGATGAGATAAGGCAACTCAATACATGGGGGATTTGCCAAGGAGGAAGTTTTTCGATGAGAGGCAGGTCCATTCAAGAGTTAAACTAGCAGGAATTAATATAGAATAATATCATACAAAATGCACTTACGATATTATGAACATATTGAAGAAAAGCCTGAAGATCACCAAGATTCCTTTTATAAATAGAGATTTTTTAATTTTTATATAGAAAGATGAACTTGTGAATGAAACGATAGAGACAAAACAGGTTACAAATTATTCATACGTACAGACAAACAGACGACTTTCCAGACGTTAAAAAACTGAAAACTTCTTCAGAATCAATAAAGCATACAATTTTATTATTAAAATTCTTTTAATATGCATCTATTAATAGAATTTCTAATAAATAGAAGAATAAAATTATCAAGTACAATTTCTTATAAGAGCGCTTGTATTAATGTTTCTCAAGTTTGTTTATAAATTTAAATTAATTAAATTAAATTGTAGAGTATATGATTATGATTGCTATTTATGATTGCTCAGTTTATGATTGCTATTTACAACTGTATCTGGAAAACAAAATAATACATGTGCCTAAGACCTAAATAGGCAGCAATTTCCTCCCCTATAAAATCTCCCAAGACGTGTCTAACACCTAAATAGGGCCAATTTTCTATACAAAGTCGTCCTGGAACTCACTCCTCCTTGTCATATTGCCCACGTGTTGCGTTGCTATATCCCATTAATTTAAATCCAACCCTAATCTTACACTGGAAGAATATCTTTTAAGATGAGAAACTATTAAAATATTCAGTCTCTTCTTTTCAACTCTTGTGGATCATTTATGCATCAATTTTTATTTATTTATTTATACTCGTTACGCCCTGTGAGGCCTTTCTCCAAGACCATCGTGGGTTGTGCAGGCCCACAATGGATTTCCGGGTGATGAAAGACGGGCCCAACATTTTTATACTTAATTTTACAAATGGAAGAAATAATTTGATTGAAAATCATATAATTTTCAATTTTAAGCATATTCTCTATGATATATTTAAAACTTTTATGCACGGGTAGAGAATGAAAAAAGTGAGATTGAGCGCGGATCACAAACCTCTCCCCTCTCTGAATGCAGTAAAAATATATAAAGACAAGCAGTAAATAAATAAATAATAGACTTTTTTACCATTATTCAACAGTAATTTTAATTTTTATCACTTGTTTTTGTATAAAATAGCAAATTTTCAGGCCTCTTTAGAGTTGCCACCTGTCTAGGTTTGACCCGGAGTCTCCGGGTTTTAAAGGATTACGTGTCTAACATTATCCGTATTTAAAAAATACAGACTTTAGCTATATAAACATTTAATTTTTTGAATATTTATTTTACGAATAGTTAATTTTTACTCCCGATTTTTCATTATAACCTCCGTGTCATATGGTATAAAAAAGTGGAGATCTTACGTTTCTTTATGTCCAAAACACCTCCAAATTATGTGCTAGACTTCTTCATATAAACCTGAATAGAATAAAAATACTCAAATAATTGAAAAATCAAGTGTTGCATCCATGCAAACTGGTGTTGATTTATAAACCTTGATAAGCTCAAGAATCTCGACCACAGAATTAGAACGAATTAAACGTATACAAATTGGCATAAAATCGTATATTTAATGGTATTTTATGCACTATTTACAATCGTTACAAGCTTATTTTTCTGATAATTTCTTAATTTTTAATTAAGAAACCGTGTAAAAATTTTAAAAATATGACTACGATCTAACTTCGATTTACCGCCAACAATTGACACTAAATCGAGTGTGGCACTAAACTAAAGTACAGTACACAAAAAAAGTTCAAGCTTGAGATTTTGGTGATAACGACGTTATTTGCAATGTAAAACAGTTTAGTAGTTAATTTACTAAAGGGTCTCTAATATTTATGGGAAAGATTCCTTCATAACTATTCACTGGCGCTTTATGAGCGGTTTTTTATTTTTAACTCTTTCTATATAAAGGTTTGCTGAAATCCTTCTGAAGGTAATTAGTTAAAAATTCAGATTATTATTATTATTATTATCTCTTTTTAGAATGGTCCATGAGGGTGTTCTAAAAATCAGTTAATCATTACAAAAACCAAATAGTCCTCTTAATTAATTAAATAATATACGTTTGTGTTTCCTCGTTACAAACTTGTTACATTGTCCTTAACTCAGTTCAAGATTAACATTTACAACTGCACCTAGAACACGCAGTTAACTGACTTTTAAGCTACACTATATTTTCCCAATAAATTAAATAATAATAATAATAAATTTTATATTAAAGTTTAATATTTATTCTTTATTATTTATGCGTATTTACAGCTTTTTTTATTGATAAAACCGATTTTAGAAAATGATGAATGTTGAACTATTTTGAAATCATCATAGAATAAATAATAATTTATCGGTTCTATCAAATTATAAATATTCATAGACAGTAAAAATTTAATTTAATATAAAATATATTCCCTAATTTTAGTGTAGATAAATATATAGTATATAAATATAGGAAAGACAAATGGAAAGTTGACATAATATGAGGGAAGAGGGGTGGAAACGGGTTTAAAGAACTGATAGATGGGACTGAAAGAGAGTCAACTGTGTCAAAACACGTGACTTGATAAGAAAGTGAGCCTCAAAGACAGTAGTGATGCAAATAGTGTGACTGACCTCTGGGGTGATGCACTTGACGTCAGCTAGTATTGACGTTGACAAACGTAAAAGGGGAAGTGTTGACGAAATACAATGAGCAGAAGATATCCAAAATTGTCTCAATTGTAAACGGCGCCATTTACTATTCTAGCGGCCGTAATTTTCCCCACCGCTTAACAAGACAAGAACGATAAAATATTTGAAGAATTTCTTATGAATAATTATTTTAAAATTGTTATATTAGTTAGAAAAATTCAGAAAAAACGAATTTAATCTTATTATAAACAGGTCTTTGAAGTACTGTTACCAATGGTATAAAGTATATACCATTGGTATATGATATGTACCAATGGTATGTAAATATGTGTATGTATGTGTTTGTTTGCATTTATGTTTGAGTAAGTGTGTATGTATAATATATATTTTCTATTCTTACTCATAGAGCAGGAATAGAAAGTGAATTGCATATGATTAATAATTGTAGCATCTCACAAATATATTTTACAACATACCAGACGGAATACAGGCCAACATATTAACGATAAGATGTTCATTTTTGTTTCTAGATAAAGTTTAAACATACAGGATTTTATAAATTCATATTTGCAATTATTAGTTTTAGAAATTTATATGTATTTGGTCAAGCAAATCTGTTGATTGGTGGAGCGCGACATACGACCACGTGAATCCATCGAACTGTGATGTGTCACGCGTACAAACTTACTCGTTTACATGAAAATTCGTTTATCTTTCTTCCAGTGTGTAAATATTTTAATAATTTATAAATTTTAAGATTTAAATCTTAAAATTAAGTATATTTACTGTAAGAAACTTCTCAAAATTTTTACTCTCCTAAGAAATTGATGAATTTTTATTTATATATTATTATTTTTATTTTTGAAATTCTTATGAAGTCAAGCGATGAAATTTGAATTTTTGTCTGAAAATTTATAATAAATAACTAGATTTAAAATAATTTATTGAATATTTAAGATACAGATTTCTTGTTAATGAAAGATATATTCATTCATAAGTTAAAAACTGAGCTTTAAGAATTGAATACATTTAATTAATAGCCGATTTAGTTGTTTTCTTTGGTACGTTATTTAGTGTTTATTTAGTTAATTATTAATTAAAGATAAGTTCCTAATTAATATAACGAAAGTAAACATGCTTCAAATAGAATTGATGGAATAAGACAAGGCCACACACGGGCAATTTGCCAAGAGGGATGCCTCCTGAGAGAAACTGATTCCTATGTAAACTGCACGTGGCCAGCTGTTGGCGAAGAGCAAACCCACGAGCACTGTTCACGTCGTAGGTTCGCTCTGTCACTAATGGACAAGGCTTGAAGTAAGAATAACAGGCAAATCAATAATGAAAATGCGTATAATTTAAAAAACCCTAGTGTAAATATATATATAGAAATATGTAGATTGTTCTACGAGATTCACTACGAGGATTTCTAGCGAGGAAATTAGAATTCTTTTCTTCTTTTCACGCATTTTCTTGAAAACAATAACAAAATTACTTTCTGAAATTTAATACATAAATTAAATAAATGTTTATATATAATTTCATTTAAAGACCCCTTTTAAATTTTATTGAAAGCCGTAATTTTATTTATAAAATATAATTCGCGAGTAACCAGAATCATGACACAATGACAGTGTTTATATCGAGGTTAGTCGTAGTCGTCGTATATTTTAAAACTAGTCGTGGTGTAGGCAATTTACAAGGTAATGGGGATAGGTCACGATAGACTTTTATTTATTAATTCAAAAACAAATATGTTAATTGTTTGTATGTCAACTTGTTTTTATGGCTACAAACCAGTAAGGTGTACTTTTCCAAGATTTAATCGAACGCTTTTATAGATTTTTATACTGTTAAATACTGTACATTACTATGAGCCTAAATAAATATTTATAGGTTTTGGGGTTGTATCTCATTATGGTTAACTAAGGCATCTGCTGTTCTCGATCCTCTCAGTCTCATAATTTCAATAATTTTTGTAGTCCTTTATCATCGATATTCTAAAACTGAATGAAACGATAAATCTTTCAAGTCGTTTCTATAAACTTATCGCAGTTATTAGCTAAAATAACCGTATTTAAAGTTACATTGTTGGCCTGATTTTCTTTGCTTCGAGATTAAATTTGACGAAAAATAGATCCATTAATTTAATACTTTGTCATGTTTCTAAATGAATATATCATGTGTAAGTTCTAAGCACAATATTATACAATTGTAGGCTAGTTGGGTTTTATATTATATGTAACTAAACCAAACATGCTTCTTTTATAATATAAACTACTGTTTAATAAAAGAAAATGAATAAAAATATGTAACTTACTCATGTAAAGCCTAACTTGAAATGTACAGTACTTGCATGAATAAATTAAATTTATATCGGGTGATGGTAATTGATGTATACCCCTATTGAACGCTGTCTTGAGAGTCAAAATGCAGCTAAATTTGATATAGTGACATTTCAGGGCATTATATAAAGCATATTAGTACCAAAACCTCTCAATTTTAGTACTTTCGGAGCTGCTAGCAAAGAACATTTTATCCGTGCAAGACACTTGTGGTATACAAAGATCTTAACCATGCAGAGAATAATACTCAATGTGTTTCCTATTCTAAAGGTGTAAAACCTGAAGGCGATTAACAATGTGTTCAACGGCAAACCGTAATTAATTCTCTGTGATGTTTCTTACGTGCAGAGCGATATTGTCTTTTAAGATTGCCAAATTTGCAAAATATCTTCGATAAACCACACTCTTTAAATGCGGCCGGAGCTAAAATTTACAATTGTGTTTCGGATACAAATCGCGAAAAGTGTCATAGTGATGAGTTTTGATACTGTCCTGAAATTTAGTACGGTGAAGTTTCAGAACAGTGCCAAAACTCGCCACTGTGGCACTTTTGAATTGTGGCACTTCGATCTTTGGATCTTCATCTTGGCTCATCATTGATGTTATCCAGAGAGATATTTAGGCCTATACGAATACATTAATTGTAATCACCCAGTATATGGGCCTAATAATATAGCAAATTTACCAGTAAATTCTCATTACATTCAAATTACAGTACTATTTTTCAATGCCGGAGATATGCTCTCTCTCTCTCTCTCTCTCTCTTTTTATAATGGAATAACATTAAACATACGCCTAAATGTCATTAGTTTCTTCACTAACCTCATCTACAGCATACCTTTACATATATTTCTTTTATTTTTTATTTCTGTTCTATGTATTTTCTATTAGCTTACAAATGCAATGAATAGATTTTTCATTGTTTAAGTCAGATAGGAACTTCTTTAATCAAGATTAAAATGTAGCATGGTTGTAATCTTTTTTCCATATGCTTTATCTCTCTTTAGCATATTATGCTCATCATTATCAACGAGGAAGATAAGATATGGTAAAAAAACACTACTTGAAGCTAGATTATAACTTGTGGCCTAGTCTTTCCTCTTCCATTAAATGTGAGGCCCTAAGGTATAGTTTGTTTGATTTATGCATAAATCTAACCCTATGTCTTTTATATTGGAGTAATTCAAACATATAAGGGTGCATTAATAAGTAATCAGCAGGGGCAACCAGCCATGCTGTCGTTTTTGACTGATTACTTATTGATCCATCTTTATACTTTGATACATAACGGTGTATAGGGACTACCCAGAAAAAGATGTATAAGGCAAACTGTATGTTTCTGCTTGATGATATAAGTTTAACTTTCTTAAGTAATACGTAATTAATTTTATTATAATCTTAATTAAGACTAATTATCTGATTAGAACATTTTTAAACTTTAGCTTTCAGGTTGAATAATTTAAATATGATGTTTTGTATCCGGAAATATCAACTACTCGTGATCACATAACTATGTTGAAAGAACTAGTTTGCTTGAAGAAATAATGAGGTTTCGTTCTGAAGCATCCTCTAAAATAACAATAGCAGTTCTTTACCAAAAAAAGAAAGAAATATTCTTTAATCTATTGAAAATTCTGATAGTTCTGCAAGAAAAAAAACATTAATGTATTTGTATAGGCCTAATAGTATATAAAATTAGCCTAGTAAGTGGCATTTTATTTCTCTGTCTAACAATGGCAAAGGTAAATACACTTCAGAAAATTGTTGAAAATTTAATTAATGGCCCTACAAAAAATAATTTCTTTTATCATTTGAAGAAATTTGTTAAATAAACTTTGAACTTACCGCTTCAAAACTGAAGTTAGTTTCATAAGAAAGTATGAGAAACGCTTAAAAAAAAGATCATAACACTTTCTCGTAGTAGTAGGCTAATTTAATTTATAAACGTTGAAAAATAGCATTTTTTTAATAACCTGGAATCGAGAGGGATGAGAAGAAGAATGGTTCCAAGTAACCTATATCGTAGAGGAACGAGAAACACAGGAAACGTATAGGAAAAACTGTCTTCCTGCTCGCTAACAAACTTCTATTGAGCAACGTTACTTCGCAAATTTTCCATGCATTTTCCAAGCGTAACATTCCGTTATTTCCTTCGTTTGGCTTTGTAATAAGTAAAAACATTATCGAGCAGTTACGCCCGTTGATTTTCATTTGTGTGTCAAGTCATAGCGACCTTCACCAGCATAATTACGACGATCGAAGCAGAACACGTGCAAAAATTTACCCTTCCGCTGTTTTCACTCGATTATTACGTATACAAATTATTATTTTTTCTTCACAAAAAACGTCATTTGAATCGATCGTAAATGGGAAAATGCAAATTATATTCGTGTCTTTGAGGAAATTCCGGTTTTATAAGAACTTCGTGAAGAGAGTTTACACAGAAGTTCATGTAAGTCACGTTATGACGAAAAAAATTATTCTCTATTAAATATACGTAACCGACTAATGACGTAGCGTTACGATAATAAATAAGCACTCTTAAAAGAAAAAATATATGTAAATTTTTTCACTGATAATGCTTACAACGTGCGCTATTTTCGTGTGTTAGTATAAGCTACTCCACCCCTTATCACAGGTTACTCCTTGGCTAAAACTCTTCGTTTATCTCATTTTTTGGGGCTCACGTCGTGACTAAATTATCCAGAATACTCCAAAAACCGGTCATTTCATAAGGGAAAAATGCTCTGATACAAATTTGAATTGAACAAATCGTAATTCTTCTCTATACAAAGGCTTGTCACTGACAATTATAACAGCAGCAATCATCTAAATTACATTTTTTCCAAATGGCTGATTTTCACTCCGTTAGATAATTTCTTTAACGAAGTTAAAAATAACCGGCGAGCGCGTACTTGGGAAGCGTGAACGTTTACGTGACGTCACGAAAGTGGAATTTCTCACCGTCTTTCCTAAACTACGAAGCCGAACGGAAATTATACATTAAATCGAATTAAAAATCTATTTTATTTCATAATTTTCCTTACTTTATTGATGAAAATAACTGTCTCGTTTCGTTTTTACTTTCTAAATTTATTTAAAAAATTAAAAAAAAACGATTGAACGTGCCTACATCAATTGATTGCTACCCTCCCAAGTAGAATTTAACCTACATATTTGCAGTTTTTAAATACATTTTCGGGTGATTTTTCTTAATTTTATACAGCTCGGGATTGATTTTTATGATAAAAACATAAATATTTTCCATTTAAACTTAATACTAAATCTACAACAGGCAATTTATACCCCGAATATGCATCGGCCCTCCGAAAACTGTTCGATAATTAACACCTTAATTAGAATTACGCCGAAAAACCTTCCCAGTCTTTACTATAATTTAATTAAATAAATAAATAAACCACTTACCAATTATATAATCGTATTCATAATCCCAAGTTTCGGTGCTCAAAGGTACACTCCATTCCGACACGTGTAGGTAAATGATAGCAGCGAGTGGTACTATAGAAGGTATGAAATTCGATAGACTAGGTATAGGCATACTTGTCACATCGGACACTGCACGAGAGCACGCTTTTGGCAAGAATACAGTGATGAAGGAACCATTACGGATATACGACGAGGCACGTCGACCTCGGAATCAGACGAACACCTAACTAAGAAGACGAGAACCGTACCTTGAACTTGACCGACAGGTACAGATACATCGACGTCAGGTTAAAACCTGTTTGCTAACCCCCGGGCTATTTATGTACGACTGATCGAAAAGGAAAGATCGTCAGAGTTTCCATTAATACTCGTCTTTCGGATATAAACTGAATCGTTGTCAAGGTAGATAACGAGGACACGCGTGACCGACGTCACGTAAAACCGACTTCTATAATCCACGCGGTGCGAACCCACATTTATTGTAACCGCAACAACACCACTGTTGATAACACTTTACACTTTTACGTTTTTACAGTTGTACGATATTAGTTTACGAAGTTTTTTTGTACTTGGGGGCTGGGCATTGGTTCTTTATGGCTTCGTGGGGCTCGGGCGAATTTGAATTACGAGGGCCCGTGTACTGTACAGTGTTGACTTCAGAAATTTTTCTGGGGAAATATTTTATTATAAAATATTGGTTGGAGACCCCTATTGATGGGCCTCAGGTAATTGACATTTTGCCTGTAGAATAACACGCCACTGGGTTGGGCTCCATCCCCTATAAAATTAATTTTATTTTTGATAACTCGTTAAATCGTTAACCCTGTCATTCATTAATTAAGAAACATTTTATGTATTTCATTTGTTCAAAATACAATGGTTGTAAGGCCCCGGGCCCTATAATGAGATATTCACATCTATCGTCCTTCTAACTGGAGTACTTTTAATTTACTAAATCTAAAACTTGATTTTATTCATTTAAATAATGAAAATTTGAAATTAAATTGAACACAGCATGAAAAATAAGATGAAACAAACTGATTTTAGTACAAACAGAAGTCATTTTGTGTGAAAGAAAATGCACCAATTTTCTCTTACATCTTCCTTTAAAAAGTAATTTTACTTGCATAAAATCAAAGTAAAATAACTTGTACTGTACATCGTTTTTTAATTTATGTAAGAAGATAATATCATTTTTCCTATTTAAAACCAACAAAAACCAGTTATTTTTTATGTTCTTAGATATAGAATTAGATAAGTGACGAAGTTTACTTATCTACAGAAAACAAAATAGGAGTTTAGGGGCTATAGATTTAGACAGAAGTGGAAGTAGAAATAAATAAATAAACTTCTCATATACATTATTTTCTGTTTAATATGAAGGTAAATAATTGAGTTTCTGAGTTTTAAGTGTTACATCAATTATACAAGATAAAACAAGAGTAGAAATCGACTCTATGAGACACTAACACGGGGCCCTTTTAATCATACCCATAATGGATTCGTTCAGACCCACCTAGAGGGGACAAAAGAAGCTAATTGATCGGGCCCCAGAAAATGATACCATGGCTTTTCCTTCCTTATTCCTTATTGATGTAGGGTCCCCAATATGCGTCATTTACCCTCTCGGCTCTAAGGCCCATGACGAAGAGTGGGCCCGATATATCCGGGATGGACCTCAATCCGAAAAATTCCCGAGGTTCTCCAGAGCGGTAGACTGACGTTTTTACAATTGCAGCTAATTAAGAATTCTTATAAAGGAAATAAGATAAAAATGTAAATTAAAAATAGGTTAATACATCTACAGACGGAATTGTTATTAAAATTTAAAAAAATTGAAGTGTTTTAACAGGATGATTTATGTGTTATAAGAAGGGAGGGAGAAAAAAACTGTTAGCAAAATGAAACAATGGATACATTCTGTTATTTAAGAAGTATTAGCACATTATCAGTCAGATAATTAACTAGAAGAACAAGTGCTTTCTTCGCACGGATAAATAAATCAGGTGAAAAAATACACTCAGATTTGGGTAATTGTAACAGATAATATGTGCCAATTAATATCCTTTAGGGATAATTTCCTCAAACTTTTTCATGTTTTCCATTTAAAATTGGTTCAATGTCAAGCGCTTCTGTGATGTTTGATTTCTTTTGGGTTTTAATTGTAAAGAATAATTAATTATTTTTCTTTGTAACTTGTATAAAAACCTCAAATAACGACCATCTCTGAACGGCGGACATTTTCAGGATCGTTTCTTTTTAAAAATTATAAAAAATAACCTCAACAACGTCCACCTCCAATCAACGGGCATTTTTTCCGTTTCCGTCAGTGGCCGTTGTCCGTGTTTACAGGTTTGACTGTAATTCTGTGTATGTATATATATATATATATATATATATATTAACTGTAAAAATATAGTTAAACCTCGATGTAACGTCACCACACTTCTTCCCTCGAAAATTGCTACTAAATAGAATGTGGCGCTAAACCGAAGGACCTGGAATAATACGAATTATATTTTTTTAAAATGAACTTTAAAGACAATTTTGAGGTTTTAGGGGGTTTAAAGTCACGTGATTTGGCGTTAATAATGCCCTTTATAAGCAAAACCGAACTTTTAGTAATTTACAGAAGCTGAAGCATTCTCTATTTAATACCTAAGAGAAAAGTTCATTGGCGTTATATCAGGGTGATGCTGTTTAAGAGGGTACTCTATCGAGATTTGACTATTTTATAATTTTATATTACTTTAAAATTATTTACTAAATTAATTATAAATATTTTATTAAAATATATTTTATATTCAGCTCTTTTCGTATTTATTGTATAGTTTTACAGGTTTGTTGTGGCCTACATATCTATAATAACAGATATAATGTAGGTATACATAAATATGTCCGAATTATAATGGAAACAATATGCATACTGTGAGATAAGATGAAACTAGAGGTCATGGAAATTAACGTGACAAATTTCGACATCAATTACGTCATTAGTAAAAATAATAGTGGTAAATAAATAAATAATAACAGCCATTAAATAGGGGAAAAGGTGAGTTATCCTTAAAAATCATTTTAAAAATTAGGTCTTCAGCTTATTTATCTCGCATCTAGAGTAGACACAAAGTCCCTATTAGTACTAGTTATAAGCCACCTGCAGGGTTTTGAGTGGGAGTTTTTACCCTGGACCTTCCAGAGGAAAAATCCCCACGTTTATCAGGTCCAGCTTCACCTAAGTTCCCCTACCTATAGGGGAACTTATTGGTCCCGTATAGATTAATATTATTTTTAATAAAAAAATCTCTGACATTGCTTTTTATTAATAAAGGAACATTCTAGTATTTTATTTGTTGAAAAAGAGCATAAGAGGCCGTTATATAAAGGCCCCATAAGCTTTGTACGTCTGTGGTCATCTGTGTGCTCCTTTTTTCTGTACGCAAATTTGAAAATTTCCTCGTTTTCTCCTGAATATTTTCTTCTATGTTGACGGTTGGAAATAATTAAAGTAGTGTCTGACAGGGGTTAAGTCAATACTAGACACGTAAGGCGTGTGCCTAGAGCCTTTGGTGTCGGGAACCCCAAAATTGGATAAAAGAAAGCAATTTTACCGTTATAATTGTATGTTATAAATAATTTTATGGCTATATCTAGACGTTATTAGTTTGTAATGTTGAATTATATACAGGGCCTCAATCAATAACTGGATCTAGGAACCCATAATGGATTCGTTCAGACCCACCTAGAGGGGACAAAAGAAGCTAATTGATCGGGCCCCAGAAAATGATACCATGGCTTTTCCTTCCTTATTCCTTATTGATGTAGGGTCCCCAATATGCGTCATTTACCCTCTCGGCTCTAAGGCCCATGACGAAGAGTGGGCCCGACATATCCGGGATGGACCTCAATCCGAAAAATTCCCGAGGTTCTCCAGAGCGGTAGACTGACGTTTTTACAATTGCAGCTAATTAAGAATTCTTATAAAGGAAATAAGATAAAAATGTAAATTAAAAATAGGTTAATACATCTACAGACGGAATTGTTATTAAAATTTAAAAAAATTGAAGTGTTTTAACAGGATGATTTATGTGTTATAAGAAGGGAGGGAGAAAAAAACTGTTAGCAAAATGAAACAATGGATACATTCTGTTATTTAAGAAGTATTAGCACATTATCAGTCAGATAATTAACTAGAAGAACAAGTGCTTTCTTCGCACGGATAAATAAATCAGGTGAAAAAATACACTCAGATTTGGGTAATTGTAACGGATAATATGTGCCAATTAATATCCTTTAGGGATAATTTCCTCAAACTTTTTCATGTTTTCCATTTAAAATTGGTTCAATGTCAAGCGCTTCTGTGATGTTTGATTTCTTTTGGGTTTTAATTGTAAAGAATAATTAATTATTTTTCTTTGTAACTTGTATAAAAACCTCAAATAACGACTATCTCTGAACGGCGGACATGTTCAGGATCGTTTCTTTTTAAAAATTATAAAAAATAACCTCAACAACGCCCACCTCCAATCAACGGGCATTTTTTCCGTTTCCGTCAGTGGCCGTTGTCCGTTGTTTACAGGTTTGACTGTATATTCTGTGTATGTATATATATAGCCTATATATATATATATATATATATATTAACTGTAAAAATATAGTTAAACCTCGATGTAACGTCACCACACTTCTTCCCTCGAAAATTGCTACTAAATAGAATGTGGCGCTAAACCGAAGGACCTGGAATAATACGAATTATATTTTTTTAAAATGAACTTTAAAGACAATTTTGAGGTTTTAGGGGGTTTAAAGTCACGTGATTTGGCGTTAATAATGCCCTTTATAAGCAAAACCGAACTTTTAGTAATTTACAGAAGCTGAAGCATTCTCTATTTAATACCTAAGAGAAAAGTTCATTGGCGTTATATCAGGGTGATGCTGTTTAAGAGGGTACTCTATCGAGATTTGACTATTTTATAATTTTATATTACTTTAAAATTATTTACTAAATTAATTATAAATATTTTATTAAAATATATTTTATATTCAGCTCTTTTCGTATTTATTGTATAGTTTTACAGGTTTGTTGTGGCCTACATATCTATAATAACAGATATAATGTAGGTATACATAAATATGTCCGAATTATAATGGAAACAATATGCATACTGTGAGATAAGATGAAACTAGAGGTCATGGAAATTAACGTGACAAATTTCGACATCAATTACGTCATTAGTAAAAATAATAGTGGTAAATAAATAAATAATAACAGCCATTAAATAGGGGAAAAGGTGAGTTATCCTTAAAAATCATTTTAAAAATTAGGTCTTCAGCTTATTTATCTCGCATCTAGAGTAGACACAAAGTCCCTATTAGTACTAGTTATAAGCCACCTGCAGGGTTTTGAGTGGGAGTTTTTACCCTGGACCTTCCAGAGGAAAAATCCCCACGTTTATCAGGTCCAGCTTCACCTAAGTTTCCCTACCTATAGGGGAACTTATTGGTCCCGTATAGATTAATATTATTTTTAATAAAAAAATCTCTGACATTGCTTTTTATTAATAAAGGAACATTCTAGTATTTTATTTGTTGAAAAAGAGCATAAGAGGCCGTTATATAAAGGCCCCATAAGCTTTGTACGTCTGTGGTCATCTGTGTGCTCCTTTTTTCTGTACGCAAATTTGAAAATTTCCTCGTTTTCTCCTGAATATTTTCTTCTATGTTGACGGTTGGAAATAATTAAAGTAGTGTCTGACAGGGGTTAAGTCAATACTAGACACGTAAGGCGTGTGCCTAGAGCCTTTGGTGTCGGGAACCCCAAAATTGGATAAAAGAAAGCAATTTTACCGTTATAATTGTATGTTATAAATAATTTTATGGCTATATCTAGACGTTATTAGTTTGTAATGTTGAATTATATACAGGGCCTCAATCAATAACTGGATCTAGGACACAATCTCTTGCATAAAAACTCACAAGTCAGTATCACTCTATACAAAATATACTGTGTTGAATAGATTTATATACAAGTAAATCTAAATACAGGAAAACCTCTTAATAACGGCCACTGATGGAAGCCGGTTTTCAGAGGTTATTGTATGTATTTATCTAAAACAAATATCTGAAGAAAATGGTCGCTCTTAGAGGTGTCCGTTGTTGAGAGGTGATCGTTATCGAAGGTTCTACCTGTAATTTCTTAATTATCTTTTGATTATATATATTGATATTTTAATATTGATTATATCAATATTAAAAAGCATAAAAACTGTAATAAACTTTACGAGAATAGTCTTGAGGATATAATTAAAGTAATTATTCCATATGTTAATTAACTTGTCAAATAAACCTGATTTCATGATCTAATTTTCTAATTTTATTGTAATTTTCGTTAATTTTCGAAGAGTTTTTCCAAATAATTTAGTTTATTTCAAGTAATAAACTGTACCGAATTTGTTAATTCGTTCTTTTTGCCGGGTTCGGATCTTTATTTCGCTACACATATTTATGTTTACTCGATTTTATATGGAAGGCCTTACAGCTGCAAAGTATATAACATCAAAATTAAAAAATGGCCATTGTTTAGAGGTTATTTTGTATAAATTTTCGTCCCCCCCAAAAAAAATTCCGAAAAAATGACCGCAGTTTAAGTGACCTTTGTTGGTCTATATTAAACTGATGAGGGAATTGATGAGGGATGAGCTATAATAAACTGATGAAGGACGAGCTATATTAAACTGATGAAGGAATTGATTTAATGTGGAAAGCCTGCTACAAAGGTATATAACATGAAAATTAAAAAAATAGATGAGGAGGGAGGGCTATAAGAGATTGTTCAATTTCCGCATTATCTCTGGCTTTTAGACAATATTTATGTAACATTTCACGTTTCCATGTAAACGTCATTAGGTAAGAAACAATTTTAAACCGAGTAAGTATTCTATTTCCAATAGCTTGAAGGAAATGAAAATCTCCAGAGTATTCTTTATCGAAACATATACTTCTATAATTAATATAATTAGAATTCTCTGAATAAATAAACGGACAAAACCCTCATTGTTCGATTTCCAAACTGCTGAACTGTGTTTCGTAACCTTCTCTACATCCTCATCCTTTCAAAGGTAATTGTAAGAAATGTTCTCTCATTTCAGGTCATATTTACAGTTTTATTGATTAAATTCGTTTTGAACTCGTTATCTAACTAAATTAAGAATTTATTATTATTATTATGTTGGGTTTAGTGAGTTATACTCGGTTGACACTGGTTGCTGTGTACTATGCTGGACCAGAGTCAAGGCATAGCAACCAAAACAAGATAAAGACTTAATAAGTGTGTCGGTGTGTGTGTCTGTAGTCAAGAATTTCCCAACAATATGACACGTATTCAATATAGTGGCCTTCTGTAGTGTGATGTACAGTATGTGTTTCTATTCAATTGTAATGTTCCCAGGCTTTTGTGTAGTGTGTGTGGTATCACACCTGTACAGGTACAATAAGCACCCTTTCCATCCTCCACAGATGCCTTATATCCTGGGCGAGTTCTGTGTACTTGCTAATTTTTTCAGTGCATGTGTTTTGTACATTGTGAGTGTTTGGAATGGCTATGTCTATAATGTATGTGATTTTATTGTGTTTGTCAACATTTGTGATGTCTGTAAATTGTTTTAACTGTGATTATGGCTCTGTCGTAGTACATTTTGTGCATGTTGTTTTCCAATACTGTCTGTTGAACGTATTTGTAGTATGGTTTGTGGATGTCTAATAATTTCTGTTTGATTGCAAACTCTTGGTGTATTATTATATTTGCTTCTTTGTTACCCCTGTGTAAATAATCTATCTATTTCAAAACTTGCAATCAGAAGTGATGTGTTGTATAGTTTCAGGCATGATGTAACATTTTCTGCATGTGTCGTTTGTGAGTGTTGTATCTTTTCTGTAGTCGTTTGTGAGTGTTGTATCTTTCATGTGTCGTTTCTGTAGTTTTTAGTATTTATTATGATCCTGTATGGCACTCATTAACTCTTCCATCTCCCTCGAGCTAACCAGCTGTTTGACGCAGTTTGATCAACAAAATCTTGGACCATATCGTAGGGGTGCCTGACATGGAGTGCCCACGATTACTTAAAGGTGTCTATGCTTTTTATATGTTGTGTCGTGTCCATATGTTGTGAGCGTAAATTTAATGGTGCGTTATTTGAGTCTGCTAGAGTTACTGCTTTATGTAACTGTGATGTTTCTTGTTTTTGTAGAAAAACTCTCGCAGTGTCTGTATTTGTTTACAGTGAAGGTTTACTATGTCGATCTGGCCACGTTCACCATCTTTGCGTGGAAGGGTTAATCTTTCTATGGCAAATTTAGGGTGATGTTGTTTATGCTTAAAAAGTGTTATTCTTGTTTTTCTTTGGAGTTGTTCAAGATTTGTGTGAGTACTTATTATTGTTATTATTATTTTATTTCAATAATAAACTAGAAGCTTCACTGTAAAGCATCATCATTATGCATGCTGAAAGGCAATAGTGGAGTCTCTCATACGCAAAATAATGATAAGTTAAATGTAATCGTTAACATAAATTTTATTTAAAAAAAAAATAGAAATTAAAACTTTTAATATAGAATAATTTTAATGTTTATTTTGATAATTTAACTCGTTTAATTTGCCGTTCGATAGTCATTACGATAAGGAAACATGTAAATTATTACTACGTTTATGCATACGAATGAGTCTGCAATTGAAAAATGTTGCCTTCTTCCGTAAACTTCATGTAGTTTCTTTTAATATATTCAAGAATTTATAAATTATTTTTAAAAAATAAGTATTAAATTTCCTTTAGTTCAAGCCATACTTCGTGATTCACGTTTATGTTAATTCTAAAACAGGTTAAATTGTATTAAACATTTCAAGCCTTGCTTAATTTATAAGCGTATAAACTTGCCGAAATTGTAAATCGAGAAAAAATTCATTAAAATAATAATATTTAATAGAATTTAAACGTGTGTTAACTATAAAAATGATTATTCCGTTTTTCTTGTCGACCCCCTTTAGGATTGGATTGATAGGATAAGACAATGCAACATAGGGCATCTTCCAATATAGTGCCTTTTAGGAATTAGGAAAACAGTCATTAGGAAATTTAACCCTATTTAGGTGTTAGAGGTGTGGAGAAAACCCGGAAGACTCCACGTGACCAGCCCGTTGGTCAAGCTCGAACCCACCTCCAGTATGAATTTCATCAGTGGATAAAAGACTAGACCACTGGTGAAACTTTCTTCTAAACTTAGATTTAAATCTCAATAAAAATAAATTTGTCCTTAATCTCTAGTAATTTATCGAACTTTCAGATAGATCGACCCTCGGAGGGAGCGATCGAGCGTGGGCCCCTCTGTTATAAATTAAGTGAATAAAATTTAATTCTTAAGTTTCACTTTCTTAATTTTTCCCTACAGATGAAGTACCTAAGAAGCTTCTTAATCACGTGTTTAGGGATAGCTTACTGTCGCTTAGTACCTTCGGATATCCCTATTTTGTCACCTAAAACGTCGCACTCTGACATCCCTATAACCGGGGGAATTGTGTTATTTGCGGAAAAGAAGCCAAGAATTCATAGACAAAGACAATATCAGGAAGAAGAGATATGTCCGAGTGGTAGCGAGTGGACCATCAAGAGCGTGGCATTCAATTCATACGGTGAAACAGTCCCTGTGGTGCAACGTATATACGTACAAGGTGCTAACGTTTCGCAGTTTTTCTACGAAACTTTCTGCCTAGACAACAAGAAAACGTCCACCTGTCGCGGTATAGACAACAAGGTAAACAATTTTAAAGTAATTTACACTTGTAATCCTCGCGATATAGAAAAATGGCGTTGGGTCAAACGTGTCTTTTCTAGAATTTCGTCACAAGGAAACGCGTCATCCAGGAAAATTCTCCTTCGCCCTCACTTGACCTTACTGCGTTTTCTTGATATCTTTACGACGTTCGGGTTGTTAGTCCGTGTCATGTAATGACGTAGTAGAATTCTAACCCAATGCGTGTCACTAAGCTAGGAAACACAAGCCCATTACAACGGTCACTCGACTTATATTAAATTTAGGACGGGTGTTGCGTGTAGCTTTTATATTAAAGGCGCGAAATCTAATTTACGGATAAATAAAAGCTTAATAAGAAAAATTATACAAAAGAAATCGTAGAATCGTAAGTACCGTACAAAGCTTTACTGCTCTAGTTTAAATGTAATTTAGGACATTTTTAATACTTAAATCTATTTAAAATGAATGTTTTAACGATTTAATTTGTTTAAATTCATTTAATAACGAAGAAATTTTTATCAATAACACAGTTTGTTTTACTTTTATCGCCGTCGTCAACGTGTAAATGATATAAATTCAATCACAAGATCAAACTTTCTGCTGATTTTGTTAAAANTTATTTAAAAAAACTTTTATTTTTTTCAAAGACTTCTCATCCTTCATATCTTTACTAACCGTAAAAAAGCAAAATAATAATAATAATAATAATAATAATAAGGGTGCCGTGAATTTTGTTTAATAATTTCAGTGTGCCACCAGACAAAAAAAGTTTGAGAAACACTGTACTAGCAGATAAGCCCGGCGTTGCTCGGGCAAAATGTAACGATAGAGAAGATTAAGATTATTACATTATAGCCAATATTACCCGTTTTCTCAGAATGCAAGAATTAGATCCCCTTGTTTCCAGACTAATTAGAAAGTTTTTAGATGGGTCTAAAAATATGTTCGATTTCTCGCAAAAACGCAAAAAACCGCATCTGTGCTTGTAAATCTTGCATGTCACTTTCTCTTAACACTTCAATTGTTACTTAACCACTTCCATTGTTAAAACTTTCATTGTTAACACTTTTCCCGCGGGAAAGTGTTAACAACCTCTCCCCTCGGGGGGAATTTCGAAAAATCCCTTCTTAGTGTACATTCGCGTGACGTACCCTATTAAAACGTAATCAAAAACGCAAAAAAACCGCATCTAAAATAGTATAATAGAAGCCGAGTTGTTCATGTTACGCCTTAATCCTGTCCCTCTCTCTCGCGGGGGGAATTTCGAAAAATCCCTTCTTAGTGTACGTTCTTGTGACGCACCCTAACTGTGTACCAAATTTCAACCTTCAACTCCTAACTGTTTGGGCTCTGCGCTTCTTATTATTATTCGGAGTGGCTATTTCAAAGGGCAATTTTGGCAAGTAAAAATAATATTGTCGACGATATCAACTTTATTATTCAAAAGAAAATTCAGGACTGGCAAGAGCTCCTCCTCTTTTAAGTTTGAGCATTGTATAAAATATAAATCAATTCAACTTTTTATTAACAAATACACTAAGTACACTTTACACAGTTTTCACACTTTATTTTCGCTTTATATTCACTGTATCACATTGACTACTCACATTTCACTGTTTGTTTTTATTCACTCACTGCACTACTTTGGAATTTTCACTTCTTTTTCGGTTCTTCCCTTCGTCACTGATAAGAAACTGACGTTCGAACCCACGACGGATCTTGCTTTATATACCCCCACCAATGGATAGTCCTACCCATACAAAAAAGGCTTCAAATGGTCTACAATGTTCCAGAACATTCCACAACATTCGAAAGTGTTCTGGAATGTTTCAATATGATTTGGGATGTTCCTGAATGTTCCAGAACATCCCCGAACATTCTGGAATGTTGTGGAATGCTCTCGAATACTCTCGAATGTTCTGGACTGTTTTAGAAATTTCTAAAGGGCGAAACTTTCAGCCCTTATATCTTCAACAGCACGCCCTTCGGGTAAAAAACGGGAACCTTCTTCATGGATGGGGGATAGAGGACTACCACACCATATAACTCCCTTCATCGTACCGGGACTCGTTTTTCAGTTTTAGCGGCACGCAACATTGTACACTTACCTTTATAATATATATTGATTGATTGATTGATGATTAATAGAGAGTGTCTATAAATTGTGTATTATTTCTACAGAAATAAAGAATAACTTTTTTAAATTGTATTATATAACGCTGTTTATAGAATATTTCAGAATAAAATTCACAAATAGATAACAAAATTTGATACATAGTTAAATCGGTTGATTGTACTATAGTGTACATGATGTGAGAGGAATTGACATTAATGGTATGTTACTACGTGTCTAACGACACTGGATGTCTAAATCTTGGCTAACCATTAATAGATGCCTATTTTTAATTTATTCAGCAATTCACATATTGGCTGGTGTTTAAAATCCATCTTACGAAATTTTCTTTAAAAATATTTTATAATTTCATTCCATTATTTTTCTTAACCACTTGTAGTTAGTCGCGGATTCGCGCCTGACCAATGGGGTGGTCACGTGCAGTTTTCCGAATTTTCTTCACTTATCTAACACTTTAGTTTCTTACTGAAATTCTCCCCTTGGCAGGTTATCTCTTATCTGGATAAGACCAAGCAACCCTTATGTCGCTTTGCCTTATCCCATTAGTTCTATTCTATCAATTATAATAAGTATAAAGAATAAAACACTTATTACACGTATAATAACGTTATGTATACATTTTTGATAATTGGGCTGCAATATGAAAAAATTATAGACCTATAAATTTCAACTTTTGTTCGCCTGTCTGTCTGTCTCTCCTTAATCTTTAGAACGAAGTTAGATAGATGAAAAATGAGAACAGATATGGAAACCGTAGAGACGAAGAAGTCCCTATTAACTGTATTACAAACTTCCGATAAAAACCGGATATCATGTCATTTCAATTCAAAAATGTTCCCCTGAAAGATGTTAGATAGATGACCTGCACGACTCTATTGTTAAAGGAAAAGTATGATGTACAGGGGCAAGCCACTACTAATTTGAGGTGGAGAGCATATATTTTAAATTAAATAAATGAAAAATATGATTAAAAATTGCAACCCGACATTGTGACAATGTCACAATAAATAACTTTATATAGTTTTATTTCATTTATGTTAATTATTCTAAAAAGTTCTTTTTAATGTTAATTTATCTGTTTAAAATAAGCCGAACTGTCGCGTCACTTCGAATTTTAATAAGTGGGTTGTCAAAAAGGAATTACAGAAACAATATGCAGCACATATTTTCAAGCAGTTTAGTAAACAAGTTTTCGTTTACACCTGCAGGCACTTTTGCATATGAATTACAATGCTTATTTTTATTCGACAGAATATATGAGGATGTTGATCCTTATAGTACTTTGTCTATGAAGATGCCAGAGGCTGAATGAAACACGTTGAGTATATTCTTCGAAATTATGTTGGTGCTGTGTAGTATTTGATTGGATTAATGAATTAAAGCAACACAACAGTAGGACGATGTGCCAAGGAAAAGGGTTTTCTATGAGAAACTGGTCCTTTTGAGGTGTATACACGTGAAAATAGCGTGGAAAAACCCACGTGGTCATCCCGTTTGTCAGGTTCGAACATCCGATAACCATGGTTTTTTCCACGAAAGTGAAGTACTTCAATGAGTCTACTTTTCAAACATACTCAATTTCTATGATTTAACTGAAGTTAATTTTTGTTTACGTGTGTGTGCTTCAAGAATATAACCTATACACAAATCATGATCGTCCTATTTCTGTATTTGATTTGAATTAAGATGAAAAAGCAATGCTTATAGACTACGATTGTCAAATTATTCCTTCATTTGCATCTTTTGGGATACATAAAAACAAAATTATGTTTTATCAAAGATAGAATCACTGTTACTTCTACCCTTTATGCTCACATAATATGCATATTGATACGAAATTCTATATCATCTCAACATTCTCATCCCATTCAACATAGGATGAGACTTGCTTCCTTTGACTGACAAAAAGAATTACCCGACTCATGATCAAAACAATTGTTTTGATTATGGGATGGGTAATGAATCGTAATGGGTCGTAGAATTTTTGCCTGACATGTTTGCATCCATGTTGGTTTCGGGTCCTGGTTTGATTGACCCGCTTTTATTTCCGCCATTGTAGAGGATACTACTCAATGTGAACTCCCATTCTGAAGTGCAAAACCTACAATCGATGAAGTGTGTTCAGCGAAGACTATAATTGATACTCTGTAATGTTTCTCACGTCCAGTGTGATGCTGTCTTTTAAGGCTTCCAAATCTGCAACGTGTCCTCGATATGCCACACACTTTTTAGGACGTATTCATAGTAACATACGTATACATAGACATATGTATACGTATGTTACTATGAATATGTTACTGTGTATATTATGTATGTTACTATAGTTCAAATCTGCTGTTCTTGTATTTTACCTGCGATGAATACTCTCGAATTGAACGTGTTGAGGGTATCACGTGGTATAAGTGATACACGAATAACTCCAGATTATCACCCGGGCTGGAAATATAGTATTTGAGAATATCAGAATGCGACCGTTAATGCGTGATATGACCTATAGATAGGACTATTGTTTACGTCCCCTTAGAAGTATTGTGGTCTTTTTCCTTCATAGTAATTATTACATACACCTATCGGCAGTATCTTCTAATATAATGGACAATTGGCAGTATCAGATCACCGCCCTTTTAATCCGCTATATCGAATCCGCTATATCGAGGGTCAACTGTAATGCTATGTGATCTTGCCTCTATGTTGCAAATAATGGGCATTAAAGATGGAAAGAATTCATTAAGCGCAAAATGAATTTCATGAAGTTTCTAACCACATAAAAGATTTCCTTATTGTTAGTTGCAATATATACGTTACAGATGATTTATTGCAAACCACAACCGTGAAAGATTCATTACGGTTCTATATAGGTCATGATAGCTTACAGCGAATTCTCTTCAGAGTTTTGAGGAAAAATTGCCAAAATATAGAAATTTATGGCTTCACTGCACAACTGTGCTGTCAAGATAATGATTATACTATATATTTTTTGAACGAATAATATGCAATAGGTCTTCTGATAAAATCCGGATTCTGATAGACTTGGTGAGCATTTTTGGGAAATTTTTCTAAAAATATACCTTATACATTAATACTCCGAACTTACGCAATAGGTGGAACCAAGCAGTAACTGCATAAGTCGAATTCACATAAGTTGGGGTATAATTTCGCATATAAATACATACAAATAATTTTTAATTGGGACCAGAGACTAAAGAAAATAATAATTTAGAAAAAAATGTTTAATAAAATCTTAGATAATACATATGTATAACAAATTTGGCCTATATTATTTTACAATTTTTCACATTTACTTGATTATCACGTCATAATTTTAACATTGTTTCCATCTCAGTGATAATACTGTGACGTTTACGAATGATGCTTGAATTTAAAGATTGAGCATTTTTCACAGCTTCGAGAATTTTTTCTTTGCCTTTTATAATTGTTCTGACCGACAATTCCGGTAGATCAAATTCTTTGCCAATTCCCAAATTTTAATTTTTGTATTGAAGTCTTTAATAATGAGTACGTTCGTAAACTCAAACGAGTTAAATGCATTAGTAACAAATAACAATGATGCCATTCTCGTTTAACTCGTTCTACTTTACGAACGTACCCAATGTTAACTTTACATTCCAAAGATAAAGTTTTTCTTTTCTTGTTTGATGCAGAAGAATTAGTTCTACTTCGTTTGCATGACATAGTCAAGTCTCCGTAGATATAACAAACACAGAAATAAATACAAAATAAATTGTAGCTGTGTGTCGATTCTGCGCGACGTGTTTGAACATGTAAGCTGAACAATAGTGTGGGGGGAGTAAGTAATCGAGGGTTGCGTGGCACTTAAACAAAAGACGAATCGACGAGATTTGAAAATCGCGTAACTCCAGGTTTGCATAAGTCGGGGTAGCGTAAGTTGAGGTATTACTGTAAGTAATTTTGTTTTAGAATTAATAAGTTAAATAGATCTTGTATCTTGTTATATGATAGAATTGAGGCTGAGCCAGAAGGAAAGAAGCAATCCTTTTACATATTATGTACAGTAGAGGTGAACTTTGTACCTGAAAGTCACAGAAGGCAAACCTTGCACTTGTTGCCACAAAAGAGGCTGTTCTTATACCTATATTATGTGGCTAGAGCATTTGTCACCATGGGCAAACTTAAATATGGCACCTATTGGATAAGCCTTTTATTAGTCTGTTAAATATTTAAAAATTATAAAATCTCTATTACTTATTATAAAATTATAAAATCAATTATTAATTTTTATTACTCATTCCATCATTTTGATTTTTTGAGTGGAGAAAATGGCCTCCTTTGAAAGTCTCTTTAGATATCTATTTGCACAACCCTTAAAGATAATAATTTTGGTCTTATATTCTTCTACACTTTCAAGTTTGTCTTCAAAATCATCAAGATCCATTAATGATTCAATCCTTTCGTCAATCTCAGTTAACAAATTTTCCTTGTCTATCAATTGTGCAAGGGAATCCTGTATCACTTCAACATCCAATTGATTTCTAGAAAATTTCATCTCTAATTTATTCATCAACTTATTGGCTGCACTTTGTAATATGGTTCTTTGCCTCTTTAGTTGTCCAAATCTGTATTAAGATTACCATTACTTTGATTTCCTTACTTTAAGTAATAATAATAATCTCTAAACTCAGTTCTCACCTTTTTATTTAAGGTCTTCTGGCCTTTTCGAAGTTCTGGTACAAAAAATTTTTTGTAAAAAACAGAGAGCATTTATTTTCAAAGAAACATTTACCAGACTTACAAAAATGACAAATCTCAAACATTCCAAAACTTTAGCATTTAATATAAGTAAACAATGCCTTTTTTGATTACTCCAGCATTACAATTTTTTTTTTTAACTAATCAATATCCCAAAAAAGAGTCCTACCTGGTTACATTCTAATAAATTCATAAGAACTTTAAAGGAACTTAGAAAGCTTCCAAATCAGGCTCGTGTTGCCATGCAATAAGAACATTGTCAACATATCTAGAATATAGAGGAATGTGGTTTGAAAGATCTGGTAAGATTGTATTGTTTGCTTGCTACCATTTTACATAAGGTCCCCAATAGCAGACTATCCATTGGTATGTCTCTATTCTGTAAGTACAGTACATGATGTTCTTAAAGTTAAGAAGGAAGAATGATATGTGATGCATCAGCTCCAATATGGAACAAAGATGTTTGATGAATCCTCAATATTACATAGGAGGATGTCTGAGCTCACAAAAAATGTGGCACATGGCTCCAGCTATATTGAGGGAAACATGGACTCAAAGTCACAGATTGTAATAACTGTTTCAACTGAGATATTAAGGTTTCTAAGTTTGTCAATTACCTCCTCAGGACCAGAAACAGAGTATGGATGCTTGCTCATGTAGTTTGCTATTGATGTAAGAGTTGAGGCTAAAAACCAGGGGCGAATCTTGACCAAAATTTTTGGGCATGCTGAAAGTTATACTAAGAATAATAGGCCTATCTCTAGCACTAAACAATTGGCAGAAAGGTTATTTGGTGTGAATAAAAGGTATGGACTATTATAAAGCTCATTATATCTACACATGAATATATGAAATACTAGCAGACCCCGCCACACGTTGTTGTGGCTCAAAATGTATCTATTATAAATGTATAACGCTCCCCCGTGGGGGGGAAATTTTTTGAAAAATTTCTTCTTAGTGTACATTCTCTTGACGTACCCTATTAAAATGCAATCAAAAACACAAAAAACCGCATCTAAAATAGTATAAATAGAAGCAGAGTTCTTTACGGTAAGCCTTAATCCTGTCCATCTCCCCCCAGTGGGGGGATTTCGACATGTATATTATATAAAAACACGTGCGTATTCAAATGCAGCGTTGTGTCAAAATTTCAAAGGAATTGGTAGGAGCAAACGAACATTACATTTTTATTTATATAGATAGATAGAAGATGATCTGCTTTAGTTTATCCTCACAGAAAAGCATAATGCCTCACAGAAAAGCAAACTTAGGGCGTTGTACTCGTAGTGCCATCTGTTGAACATAAAAGCCTTAACCTAGATTATATATTTTAATTTATATGAATGTTTAACGGAATAATATACAGCCTATGTCCACCCTGAGGTT
>NW_019385131.1:106055-116711 GCF_000671375.1 Centruroides sculpturatus | reverse complement strand
ACCCTGACCCATTTTCACCTCCTATTAATATATATATTATATATTTTACTAAAAAGTATTAAAATTTTATGATAATTCAAATTTTGTGGGCCCTTGATACTGGGGATCCAGAACTTAAGCCTTATTAATCTCTGTAGATCCATCCCTGTACACAATACATGTATGCTGACTGGGTACTGCAAGCTTTTGATACAATCCATCTGTGTTAAATGCTTCAAATAACGTCATGTGTGCACACTTGTTTGTTGTGGAAAACCTTCACACGAGCAAGCAATCGAGTTTCTGCAAGCATGGCAGACTTAAAATGGCTAGCTGCTAGCTGCCAATGTAAAACAAACATAAATGGATTATCTTTGTCACTTTCTTGTAGGTGCCATGAACATGCTCTTTCCATAGCAATTTCTGATTCAGTATGACACCAAAATATTTTACATACATACACACTGTATTCTTTTGCCATGCATATGAATAGTATGGTTTTCAGCAAGGGCATGCTGAAAACCCCAATTTTCCCCAAGGGAAAATGATACACTTACATTTATTAGAGTTAACAGGCAATTTCTTATTTTCACTCCTGTAGTACCTCCTGATTAGGGTGGGACAGGAGAATGACAGTATCATCCACATATCCTTGAGCTTAGTCATTATGTGCCATTGAAAGTCCAATCTGTGGATCTAGTAGGCTGTTATACAGGATGTTCCACAGGAAGCCTTGAGGGCATCCAGTGGTGACATCCCTGAAGCAGTAAGTGCAGTTATTGGAGCCAACGTATGCTGTCTTGTTCTGCAGGTATCTGGTGATCAATTGATAAATATTTTAGGACATTTTGTCTTTTGTAGTGTTAGTAGAATGGCTGGCCACCAAGCATGGTCAAAGACTTCCTTAAAATCAATAGTCACCATCAGTGTATGTTCACCTTTGGGCCTTGGCTGTGCTAATATGACCTACCATCATTGGCTTGGATCATGCCCATGTCATTACAAATTGGCTATGTAGAGCAAATTTTGGGATTTGGAATGTGCCAGACACAGCCTATCATTATTCCATCCAGCATTTTTGTCCAGGATAGAAAGCAGAGAGATTGGTCGAAAATCTGAAGGGGAGGTAGGCATACATCACTGATGCTTTGGAATGAGCTTTATTGAGGTACACTTCCAGGCAGATGGGAAGTAGCCCAATTCCAAACACTGTTCAGGAGAATATGGAAGATGGCTGGAATATCCTCAAAGACCTTTTTAACCATGAGAGGTGTTAGGCATTCTGGCCCAGGCACTTTCTTTAACTTGATCTGATTGAATTCTTTTGTAATTTCTTGCACTGAAAAAAGGAGAGTCCATTTTTGAGATGGGATAGCTGTTTAATTGTTCTCTAATCTTTCTGTGAATCTCATTATCGTTTTCCCTACTGCCCAAGGGAAACAATTCTGATAGTATATATGAGTAAATATCATGAATATTCTCAGTATAGGAGTTATCTCTTTACTTGATGGTAGGAGGAATACTTGTTTCCTTTTAAATCTTCTGAAACCGTGTTGTCTTATTTCTTTGATTCACTAACACAAATTGTGTTTCTATTTCAACACTATCACCAAGTGTTGAAATAGAAACACACTTTGTGTTAGTGAATCAAAAAACTTGTTTCCTTATTATTCTAGGCAGTTTCATAATATGGAGTAGCCCAAGGATTGTTCCCACAGATGCTCAAGCAATAATCTCTCCAGGATTTGTTGCATGTATTATCAATGTTTGTTTGGTACTGCCTAAAGAGAGCCAGATATTTTTTCAAAGGAGTTATCTTCTGTCCTGGTTTATTTCTCTGCACAAGTGCTTCCTGGCTCTGCATACTTGTGTTCTCTGTGCATTTAATTCTTGAGTCCACCAAGGGGCAGACTGCTTCACAACTTTGATATTAGTTGTGGCTGCCCAGAAAGAAAAGTGAAGCAGGTTATTAAGGTCAGAGATTAATTTGTTGATCTCATCCTTGTCCCTAATCCCCAGTATAAGAACAGGAGTCCAATGATACTTTATGAGTTCCATTCCTTGTGTCTCCCAATTGGTCCTCTGGGTTAACTTTTCATTCCTAGATACTGAGGACCTAAGAAAGAAAAGATAACCCAGAGAACTGGATGTAGCTGTCTGAATGTAGCTGTGATCACTTTCAGACAGAGTGTCCATGGTGTTGCATTCCACATTCCAGCAGAGCAGAAGGCAATTCACTAGGCAGATGCCAATCCAACTGTCACGCCCACAGAGGATAAGGTTGGAGAGAACTGTAGTTTATCGAAGTTAAGTCTAATTCCACTATGAACTCACAGACATTGCATCCCCAGGGATCTTCAGTGGGACTATGCCAGACATGTTATTTGGCATTGAAATCTCCACAATTAGAAGGGAGTGGGTGTCCAGCCTGCTAATGGTATTGTGGAACAATGTTTCTGGCTTATACTGTCATTGTCGGGGTACACAAAATGTACAAAGTCATTGTTGTAACATCTGTCTGTTCTAACTGTACAAATATGTTATTGTGTTCGTTATATTGAATTCATCTCGATGTATTGATTTGTTAGGTTTTTTGTCGTGTTCATACATTATTGCTCGCCGTGCATCAACTGCTGCCTGTTATTATTGTACATCTTTGCATTTACTTTCTGTAACCTGTCCCGCACCTTTGCTGGTATGCACCCAATTTGCATAATGTCGTACATTTCTTGTAACAGCAATTTTTTGTAAATATTGTTTCAGTTTCTCACTCAATAGTGCTATTGGCTTATTCTATTGCTTATATCTAGACATCTTTATCTCTCATCCTGTTGTTCAATCCACTGCCGCACACGCTTATAACTGTACAAGATATTTAATTGCTTGTCTTACAATTTTACTTCTTGATTGTATTGTCCTCATTTGCATTATTGTTCTCTCAATGTAAATATCCCACATCTTCATTTTGGTACACAAATTGTTAACTTGTTTTTCTTGTAACAGCAACTGTTTGTCAGCTATATTCCTGCTTTCTGTAACAATTGCATAATTGGTAAGCAATTGGCTTGTTTAGCTGTCAAACCAGGTGCACCTTACTGTCATACTGTCATTTTTATTTTGTGTCTAGTACCTTGTATTTTGTGTTTTGTATTTGTAAACTTATTATATTGTTAATAAATGCATTGCAGGTGCCATGGGCTCAAATCTTTAACCCCCCACCCTGACCCATTTTCACCTCCTATTCTTCATCTTACTTCTTATTTCATTATTTTTCTTCCCAACCTCCAGGTCGTACCTTTGAGTGATACCTGGAGTTCCTTCCCCCCTTCTTTCAAAAAATATCTGTAAATAAATAATAGTATTGTGGAGTTAGTAAAGTACAGTCGACCCCCTATAACACGGGTTCCTATAGTTCGGATTCCTATATGACGGCGAAAAAATTGCGACGGTATCCGTACAAACATGGTAAAAAAACGCCTATAATTCGGTAAAACGTCATCAGGCAGCTGAACTACTTTCCGCCGTCCAGCACTGCACTACGGAGAGTTTAGGTGGGTAAATTGAGTTTACTATCGTCTGTACAGTATTATATATAAATTAGGTACTGTACATATAATTATATATTAATTATATATAAATTAGGTACTGTATATATAATTATATATTAACTTAATTTATTGTAACTTTATTATAATTATATATATGCTTTCTGCCGCCTGGCAACACGCTACGGAGATTTTAGGCTAGTAAGTTCAGTTTATTATCATCTGTACAGTATGTAAATTAGGTACCGTAAGTCTAATACAGCACTAATTTTATACATTTCTTGTGAAAGAAACACTTCTTATTCAACGGCCATAAAAATTATTTATATTAATGATGTCTCCAAAGTTTAACGAAGTTTTCGCAGAAAAATAACTTATCAGAAATCGCCGCTGCCATTTGGTGCGCTGCTCTGCGACAAAAACAAGCTTAAGCAATGGCGACATTGAACAGTGCACACTCGGTAAGTAATCCTACAATTTTTTGTTTATAGCATAGTTTATACGGATTATTCCCAAAAAAATATACGTATTTTGGAAATGTTGAGTCAAATTAGTCTAGGAATTGATTAATTTTATGGAAGAAAACCTTTCAAACAGCCTTAGTCTGTAAACTTCACACGTGTCGGGCTGTGATTGGCAAGGTCTCCTAAAACATCAATTTCATAAAAAACAGAACGTATCTACTGTGTTATAGGGGTGTCGACTGTAGTTCCCATATGTCCTCTGCAGGTAACAGTAAAAAGAGATGATGTAGAAGGGATTGGATTGAAGTTTGAGATAGGCAGTTGTAAAAAAGTTATTTCTATGCTCTGGCAGTATTCAATTGTGTTTGTTGTTTGTAATCATAATACCTGTCTTCACTGGATTTTCCAAGTCCTCAATGTACAAGGACTTGAGCTGCCCAAACAAAGCAATCTTGTCATTGATATTATAAGGCTCCTGAATTGCAAGGACATCTACTTTATAGTCAGTAAGTGAAAGACCTTGGAAGTTGCTGCCTTACTTCTCTGTAAATTAATTTGCATCAGCCTTAGTTTGTTCTTGTTTAAGTTATCAGCCATAATTTGTTTGCTTGATGAAATCATTCTTCTTGCAGTTGTGATTAGGCAGTGGCACTAAAAGTATTATGATCTGTGGGGTTCTTCTTGTCTTCAGGCAGTCCTTTGTTTCCTACTCTGCAATTAATGCAATATAGGACACAGTCTAACTGATAACATTCAGAGAATCTGTGGCCTTTCAAACAGTGTCTGCATCTTCACTTCTGGCAGATCTGGGCATAATGGCCAAAACTGCAGCACTGAAAGCATTTTAAAATATGAACAAAATCATCCACCATGATGTTTGCCCAAGAAATGACAATGTATTTTTCCTTTATAAGAGCCTCTCTGATTGCAGGAATTACTGCAAGCACTATGTGCCTGTAGTTTTCCTTTATCTTTTCTTTTGTTATTACCTTTCTCACTCTACATAGAGAAGTAAATTCTTGCTTTTCCATATGTTCTATTCATAGATCACCTCTACTATGTCTTCTGTCTTAACCAAGTTTGGAACATTCAGCAATATTAATCAAGATCTTTTTATCTTGGACAATTTAGCAGTTGGTTTAGCAGAAAGGTTGTCTCTGCAATGGAAACAGTTGTTCCTGGTGATTAGACATGGCAAGAAAAATTGGACTTGTATCCAGATGTTTTACTTTTGTGTTGGGATTGTCACCTGTGGACATTTTAAACTGTTTTGCGTATTTGTGCAGAGGCATAGCCTCTAAAGAAAGGTTGTCTCTGCAATGGGAATAGTTGTTCCTGGTGATTAGACATGGCAAGAAAAATTGGACTCATATCCAGATGTTTTACTTTTTATTAAATTTAGCAGTTACCTTTGTAAGCTTGCCGACCTGGTGGAGATTGGGGACTTAAAATCCCACTTCTCAGACACCACTATAAGTTCACCAATTAGGGGGATTTTACTCCCTCTTGTTGGGATGGACTAAGGTCTACTTGTATGTGAATGGCGGTTTTAGGAGGCAGCAAAAGACAACTGTTTCACAAAGAAACCATTATTTTTTCAAAGATCATGCTTACAAATGATTGACATGGTCCCAGATGTTGCTGTCCTGACAGTTGGATGTCTCTAGTGGTTTTCCTTTCGTCTCACAGTGGTAGAGCCTGGGGCGATGGCTAGTTAGAGTTCAGAATAGTAAAGTAACACAAGATAGTGACAAGCGGAAGCACCAAGGGAAAGAGGGCGACAATCACAACATGTGTATTTGAGAGGAAGTCTTCATCCTTGATGGCGGAGGTTTTATAGTTTCCTCAGGATCAAATTATTTCTAATTGGTCGGGCTTTCCCTTCCCTGCTCCCCTATTGGTCTCTTACCTGTCTCTAGGTGAAAATTGAGACCAGTTTAGGTCGTGAGAAAGGTCTGCCAGGGATGTTTTATTCGACACAATCTTCTGGACTCTGATTGTTCTTTATCGATGACTATGACACTTATGCCCATTCTATTACAGTTTAGTTTCGTTTTATTGTGTCATAAGTTTAAATAATTTCCTTTTAAATTTTCTTTATCTAAAATTTTGTTTTTCCCGCTATTCTTTATAAGTGGTGATGTCAAAGCCCTGTGTCACCCACTTGACACTTATATAACTTGTTTTCTTGATGGTTTAACTTAATAAATTTAAAATTTTTCTCTTTAAATGCTTTTCCTTTTGTTGGACTATTTTCAGGTCCTCGTGCCTTTATGCCAGCTGTGTTATAGATTTCACTTCATTCAATAATGTTTTACCATTTATGCTGCTTACAATCCTGAAGCAAATACTGTTTCCCTTCACCTCTTTAATAGCTTTAACATTAATTTTAAGTTTGTGTAGTTTGACATTATCAACATTACTCTTGGTAAATTTTTTTCATATTAATGGTGGTGTTAGATTTATCATCTGAGTAAATGATAAGGGCATGATTCCCCCAGTACCTTCGAGGTTAATCTTAGAACTTAATGATATGTTGATGTTCTTAGTCGTTCAGCTGGATGTGGGGTTTAATTTCACTTTCTGTGAGAAAGTAGGTTGTTTGCAGTCTTATGTACTAATAGAGTGGCTAATGTATAACTCATGACTAATCTCCAACACTCTGTTGAAGACACCTCCTCTCGAATTTTCAACCTTTTTTTTTTTTTTATGCATATAGTGGAATTAGTAGATTTTGGACATAATTCTAAGATATGGCTAAGACTATGTTTAGTCTCTTTTAAGATTTGCACTTCTGGTTCTATCACTTGCAAAATATACGTGAGCCAGTGCAAACAGTAGAAAGACGACGAATTAGTGTGCTAGGAAGCTGACCCAAACTGTGCAATGAGTGATCCATAACCAAACTGGTGTGACAACAGCCACATGTTCAGTGAACAAAGACCTGTGTTTAGTGTGAATTTTTGGTCTCTATATCTCATGTTCTAACAATGATAGACTGATGAAACTTTATACAGTTAAAGATAACTGTGAGATTTCTTAACTACGTAAATCTTAATGATCTATATCTGAAAATCCATAAATTAGAGCAATTGAAATGTGGAACTTTCCAGTCACTGTAATTTGAGAAAAACACAAGAGAACCAAACAAGCAATATATCAATTGATGCAACTTGAGACACTAAGCACATCAAAATTGATGGAGTAATTGTGATCCAAAGTTAAATCATGTGATTCAAAAAGAAAAAATAATCTTAAAATTAAAAATATCTTATATATAAATACCGTATTAGCCCGAATATAACGCGACTCCAAAATTTTCATAAAGATATTTAGAAAAAAAATAATACTCATAAAAGAATTCAAAGAAAGTAAAATTCAATCAGATAAGCATTTATTTATGTAATTACAGTAGAGTGTCGTTTATCCGAATCAATTGGGAACTGGGGTGGTTCGGATAACTTATTTTTTGGATAACGAATCATGTACGAAAAAATATATTAATTTATCCCATGTTGAAATTTTTCTCCGTTGCATGTCGCTTTGCGTTGAATTTTTGTCGATGTTAAGCCTAACGAAGACTATTGTATCGTTAAAAATTATTTTTTTATTTTGTACAAACAAAATAAATATATTGAAAAATATAAAAACAATAAAAAATTACACTTCAGAAGTTAATTTAGTATCAAAAATGTAAAATATTTGAATAGCCAAAGACATAGCCAAAGATTACAGCGCCACAGCACTGGCGAAAATTTAAATTTGTCGACTGGAATTCCTTCGGATAANAATTTGCCGACTGGAATGCTTTCGGATAACCAGCTTTCGAATAAACGACGCTCTACTGCAGGGGTGGCCAACCTTTTGCATACCATGCGCCAATTTTTTGATAGACGAGTTCACATGCGCAGTGGCGTACCGTGAGTGTTAGCAGCCCGGGGCGGAGAAAAATTTCGGCCACCCCTTATTTAGGTATTTCAATTTATAAGACGAAAATTCAGATTCGCCACAGAACAAGCAATGAAAAATGTGGTTGTAGTGTAGCTACCCGTATAAAATAGTTCTATATGACACCAGTGGTACATGAACACGAATGCATCGTGTAACGTACACGCAAAAAAAAAAAGATCAACAGGTCGATTGCTCCGAATTGTGTAAGAAGTGCACTTGCCAAGACACACTGTCAAAAATTAATTTAAATTAATTTCCTATGTAATATTCATAATTGCAATGAAGCCAAATCTGGCAATGTTGCTCGGAAGCGCCACTTGTAGTCGTCCAATGCGCCAAGTTTGGCGCATGCGCCACGTTTTGGCCACCCCTGCTCTACTGTATAGCTAATAACACAGGCAACCTCTGTAGGAAAATGTCCTTGTTTATATTTCATTCCATTACATTTAATTATTTGATTTACATCATTGTTTTAAATTATTGTCAATGGATCATAAAGTTATTTTGGGTTTGTATTGCTTAAATTCACTTAATGTTATTATTTTTAGCGGTCTTGCTAGACCATGTCAAGTTATAATTAATACACTTACTTACAATTTGTATATTATTCATGTAAACCGAAGTATTATTTGTTACTGTGAAATTGTATTTTCCCTCAAAAAGGGAAAATTTTCCTTGGAAATAAATATTGATTGATTGATTGATTACATTCCATTACTTAAACCCCGAATTTAGCGTGAGTTGATTTTTTAACGGAAAATAAATGGTCGAAAAATATCGCGTTATATTCGGGCTAATNTGAAATTGTATTTTCCCTCAAAAAGGGAAAATTTTCCTTGGAAATAAATATTGATTGATTGATTGATTACATTCCATTACTTAAACCCCGAATTTAGCGTGAGTTGATTTTTTAACGGAAAATAAATGGTCGAAAAATATCGCGTTATATTCGGGCTAATACAGTAATATAAAAATTAACTACTCACCACACCTATATAACAATCACATACTGAACCAATTTACAGTGTGGTACGATTGACTTAACAAGTACAAAAACAAACGTTTTTGAACCACTTCTGGGCTCTTCATCAGGTTCCTATAGTTTTAGCTCGTAAATTCGATTACTGAATGCTTTTCAAATAAGAACTTAAGAACGAAGTTATTTGAAAAGCATTCGGTAATCGAATTTACGAGCTAAAACTGTAGGAACCTGATGAAGAGCCCAGAAGGGGTTCGAAAATGTTTGTTTTTGTACTTGTTAGTCGATCGTACCACACCGTAAATTGGTTCAGTGTATGTGATTGTTATATAGATGTGGTGAGTAGTTCATTTTTTTTAAATTTGAAAAAGGTGAATCTACATTTTGTATTTTAGAAATAAATAATTATAGTTCGGATTATCTGTGCCACCTCTCCCCACCATTAGCCCGGATAATCGGGAGCTTGCTATATATGAATTACAGTATCAAGTCAAACATTTATCATACATCAAACTCCAGCAGTTAGTAGTCCATGTCATTAGTTCTGAATTGATCAGCATAGCTGCTTAAGACAATACAATGCTAAATTTATAATCATTCCTTGGTTTACAAATTCACAAAAAGAATGCATTTGAAGTCCCAAAAATCCACAAACAATGTTCCAAGCCATCATCATCTACTTTATCATCTTTGGCTTTGGAGACCCTGTGTGAGAGTAGCCAAGGACATAGGTCTCAATCTACGCCCCTTAAGGCTGGTATACACGGTAAGGAAATCCTCAAAGGATGTGCTTAAAAGACGAAAAAAACTAGGATATAACTGGCTGGATTGAACATAGCATTTTACAAAACTTATTAAAATATCTCCCAATGTATAAAGAATTATTTTTATTTAAAAATGGATAGATAGAAAAAAAATCACGGTTAATCCTCAAAGGATTTCCTTACCGTGTATACCAGCCTTTACGGGCACTAGTCGGTAAGACCAGTTCTCTAACTTTAATAGGAGAGTGTTATCAAAATTGATCCAAACGGCGAAGTTCAGATGCTCGTCAGGTTCCCGACACCAGTTAATCAATCTTATTATACGCGGATTAACACGCATATGAGATCTGATTCGGTCACACAATTAGGAGACATTTTAGTTGGAAACGAAATAATAAATTTAATAAACAAGAAAATAAATCATACAAAAGGTGGATAAACGAGAGACAGAACTACTACAACCAATATACACATCGGTAGATAGCTATACTTATATTCTACCCTAGTCGCGATTGAGAGAGAGCTCACAAAAATTGTTATAAAACATACGACCTGTTTCAGTTGTCGTTCGTCTTCTTCTCTGTATGCAAGTTCAGTTACTTCTTCGTATGGGAGATCAATACATGCACACATATAAAAGTATATTTCCTACGTGCAGACTTATTCCGTATGTGACTCGTCTGAGGACGTTGGTCATCAGGAGGGAAACGTATGTGGAGTTTGTATGCTTTCGGATCTGTCGCTGAACTCCCCGAATTCAGACAAGTTCCCTCTATATCTTCTGAATGCCGACCAATCATCGGCCAGTAACTCTTTCGTGAGAACGAATGAAAGGGGGGATGAATGAGGGGTAACCATTTCCCATCTGAGCTGGATTTTAACCAGATAAGGGAAAGTCAGAGGATGTTCTCTTCTGTGAAAGGAAGTAACATCTGTTATCTGCCTTTTCCCACGTTAAAACAGTATTTTTCTCA
>NW_019385131.1:90216-105748 GCF_000671375.1 Centruroides sculpturatus | reverse complement strand
TTTTATTGATGGGTATAAGGATCTAAAATCCAATACCGTTGCGCAATCTGGAGTGTCTATCTTCTTAAGTTCTTTTAAAAGCTCCATAGGACTTTCTATCTTGAACTGGTAATCAGAAAAGTTAATACATAACAGGCTATCTGCGCACTTGAAAGATTACCAGTTCAAGATAGAAAGTCCTATGGAGCTTTTAAAAGAACTTAAGAAGATAGACACTCCAGATTGCGCAACGGTATTGGATTTTAGATCCTTATACCCATCAATAAAAATTCAACCTTGTTTTTGTGCGCTCAGGGACTTCCTCCTCTCTAACATAGAGGACACCACATTGCACCACGATATACTCAAGTTAGTGCATCTGGCTTGTTACAATTCCGTATTCCAATTCAAGAACACCATATACGAGCAAGGAAGAGGAGTACCAATGGGAAGTCCACTATCTGGAGATTTATGCGAAATGGTAATCAGGATATTAGAAAGCAAAGTCCTTCCCTCTTTTCTCCCAAGTATTAGCATGTACAGAAGATATATCGACGATATAATTATCCTTTGGAAAGCTGAGCCAGATATAGATCATTTTATGAAATCTATGAACAACAACCCATATGGCCTCGTAGTGGAACTGGAACAACATAGTAAGGATAAAGTACACTTCTTGGATATAGTTATAGATATGAAAGAAAGGGCGGTACAAACTTATGTATACAGAAAACCTACAGCGATATCAACGTATATACCTTATGAATCTTGTGACCCATTTTCTTATAAGATAGCTGCGTTTAGAGCATTAGTAGAAAGAGCATATACGCATTCTTCCACCTCCCAAGCCCTCCAACGAGAATTAAATTACATTAGGAAGATCGCTAAAGAGCATGGTTACAGCAATATTATAAAAGGATTATGTAAGCAGCACTGGTGTTTGCAGAATCGTGTAGAAGAAAAGGTAGAGGTACTAAATGATGGAAATGAGGATAGCGTAGAGAGGGTACCAATAACGTATAACCTGCATCTAAAGGCAATGTACGAAAAAATTGCAAAAATAAAAGGAATTAAGATTGCATACAAAAGAAACCCAACCATTTACAGTTTATTAAGGAATGGGAAAGACAATTCGGACCCAAATAGGCTTCCAGGGATATACAGTATTCCATTAAAAGATAACAGATGGGATAGGCCTTTAGTGTATATCGGATCCACCAAGCGTTCATTGTCTACAAGATTAAAAGAGCATAAATCAGACATAGAACATAATAAATGTACGACGGCCCTATCTACGTATGCGACGAACACCTTTCTTCGATGAAGCGCATGTTATTCGCACCACCCAACACCCAGAACAACTAAGAACTTTGGAGGCAGTGGAAATATTTAAAGCCGATCGCAAATCCACATGCATTAATTTCAAAGAAATAAATCTCTCGGCAGCATGGCAATTTTTAATTGACGATAAATCATAATATATTTTATAAGATAAATTTTATGAGGTATTGCACACAATGAATCCCCATTGGTAAAAATTATATTTGAAATAACACGTAGATTCCTTCCATTTTTGAAATTTTTTCGAAAAATGGCACGTTCCATATTTTTCAAAAACATTCGAATTAAAGAATCCGGTTATAACGAAAGCTAAAATAAAGTAAGCCTGAAGAAGATCCCAGGAGAGGAATCGAAAACGTTTGCCGATTTTAAAGAATTTTTGCACTGGTTGCTGGTTAATTGTAGATAGTTGGAGTATATACAACCCGGTGTGGTGAGAAAGCACATTAATTATGTGATTATAAATAATATATCGGTTTATATATTTATATATAAATATATTATTTTTAAAGATTGGTTTATATATAAATATATATAAACCAATCTTTAAAAATTATATATAAATATATAAACCAATCTTTAAAAATTATATATAAATATATAAACCAATCTTTAAAAATTTGACATGGTTTAAAACCAGAGATTGAGATGAACAAAATGATTTATAAATCACTCATTTGTTGCAAAGTTCTGAAGAAATTGTTGAACAAACATAGAGCCTATTTACAAGCTTGCACTAACAGGATTTTTTTTGTCTTGCTGTCAAGACCACAAAAACCTCAGTTAGTGACAACTTCTTTTACCTCTCATCCACTCCAAATCCACCCAAAATGCTTTCAGTTTGGGAAAAAGGTGAAAGTCATTGAGGGCCAAGTACAGTCAGGACTGTATGGTGGATGGTCAAAACCATTCCAGCCAAATTTCTGAAGCACAGTTTGAGTTTCTGCAGTAGTGTGTGGTTGGTGTTATTTTCCTTGATTAAACATTAAACAGCATTTTCTCAGACTTGCTTCATTCATAATGTGATCATCATACACTTCTGTGATTTGTTTATGAATTTCAATAGGATGAACTTTCTTTACATGTAGAAAATGAATAACACTTCGCACTTGGCAGGATTTTTGATTTTTGTACACATTTTAACTTGACAAAACAATAACAATAAGCCTGCCATTATCAAAACTACAGATGCTAAGCTAACACATCAGAGAACAAATTGACCTTGAATCAATGATGATAATTTACCTGCGCAGAGTGATATGTGCAAACATTCTTTATTTTCTGAATGCCCCTAATAGTTTTTAATATTCTTCCAGTCTCATTTATGTAACGATATTCTGGTTGACAAGTACAAGTGAAAATATAAACTAATACTCTCTCAAAAACCTTTTAATGCAGTATATAAAACTTTATTCTTATGTTTTTGATCGTTTTTAACAATCTTCTTTGGAAAAACATTCTAATAAGAACAAATGCCTAACCATTTGTTAGAATGTTTTTTAAAAGTTCAAATTAATTACGTAATTTATTTAGTAATTAGCCTTAAAACTAGCCCGATGGATTTACGGCATATGTTTGGTGATTAGTTTAAATGCCAATTATTAGTGCTATGCAGCAAAGCATTCCATGCTCCTGTAATTATGTTATATATGTTACCGTTAAAGCTCGAAAGCCATTAATGTGTACATTACCTAGCTAATCTCCAGATTAACTAGGGTGATCCGTTGAAGTTGCAAAAATTGTTCCATTTCTCAAACTACCTTGATAATGTGCAGAGTATCTAGGTAATCCGCACATTACTTACTAGGCACTCGGTAAAGTGAAAATAAGATCTTTTCTGGAACACAATTGCTATGTAATTCAAAGTGTCACCAATCTTTAGATTGCACTAATAAGTAAGCACAATTTTATTATATGTTTTGAAAATTCATTTTTTTAATTGTAATGCTATTTTAAACCATTTGAATTTTTGTATTACAGGTTTTTAATTAATTAATTGATTGATTGATTCTATCAACTAATTTGTTGATTGTTTGATTGTATTAACTTGATTCTTTAGATATCGAAAATTAAATAAAGAACATTATGTTAATTTAAGTGTACAGAAACGTTGCGGTTGTTCCAGCAAAGATCTTATTTTCACTTTACCGAGTGCCTAGTAAGTAATGTGCAGATTACCTATAGATCTATAGATACTCTGCACATTATCTAGGTCAGTGGTTCCCAACCTTTTTTCATTAGTGTACCCCGTGACATGCCATATCTCTAGATTGTACCCCGTGACATGTCATATCTTTAGATTGTACCCCTCATTTAAGAAATTTAGTGAGTAACCGTATTGTTAAATTTACATATTGTAACTTTAAATTAAAGAAAAAAAAACCTAAAAGAAAAAATGTATAATAAAGTTGTGATTGTTGCAAGGAACATTTTTTATCTAATAATTTTTTAATACTATTAGTTTGTGATACATAATATATTATTTTTTCTGCCATAATAACTAACTTTTTTCTGTACCCCTAAACAACCTATCGCGTACCCCTAGGGGTACGCGTACCACAGGTTGGGAATCGCTGATCTAGGTAATTTGAGAAATGGAACAGTTTTCACAACTTCAAGGATCACTCTAGTTAATATGGAGATTAGCTAGGTAATGTACACATTAATGGCTTTTGAGCTTTAGCGGTAACATATATACTGCATTAAAAGGTTTTTGAGTGAGTATTTTTAAAAGTGCAGTTTAGAAAGGAGTAAATATTAATATAAACTAAGTTATTATTTAACATTATATCAGTTTTCCTTTAAATTGATTCTTTAGTTTTTAAAAAATTATTAATAATAATAATAATAATTTTTTAAAAATCATCCTAGCCAGTGGCAGATTTAGCACTTGAAAGTCCCCAGGCACAATTCAGTTTTGAGGCTTCCCTCCAAATATTTTCACTACCCCTACACCCTACAGTGTGCATTCTATGTGCATGTTTTTTTTACTCTGCTAAATTATTAATTATTTCTATTATGAAAAAAATAATAATTAAATAAAATAATTTTTTTTTATTTTATTTTGAGAGCTGAATTTTGAGGCCCCCTTGATTTATGAGGCCCAGGCATGCACCTATGCAGATATCTGCCACTGGTCCTGGCCTGCAAATTGAACAATAAAATATTATTGTTTAGTGTGGAGGCTAGGACAATATTGTATGATTTCAATGCTTTTTGTATTTTCTCAAAAGTGATAGATATGTAATCTACTTTTTTACGGATTTTTTTTTTTGTAAATTTTCTAGGGATGTCTTTTATAAATTAATTGTGTTTAGGGTATTGTTTGTTTAGTAGTGTGATTATTAAGCCAATTATCAATAATTCTGTTAGAATAGACATTTCATTGAAAGATACAATACATATGTTCTATTCTATTTCTATGTTTTGGTCCATTATATTATATGTATGTAATTTAAATTTATTTATATACATAATAAATCTGCACTTTTTTATATACATAGGAACACTTGAGTAAAAATTGATGACTTTTTCAATGTCACAGAATTTTAGGTATTTTTTGAAAGTTATCAAATTACTGTATTAAATCCTGTTGACTGATGTCTAAAAGTTCAACATAACGTTATTCTCTTTTTCAATATCAAAGCATATATTATTTTGGATATTATTGGCATAGTCAAGTAGTCAAGTATTATTTGAGGATCTGTCAAGGTTTTTATTGTAACAAACCAGTCGTCAACATAATGAATAGCCTGAAATGCATTTCCTTTTCATATAATAAAGTCTACACAACCAATCAATACTGCTCTTCTATGATAAGTTCTCCATAGCAATTATGTGCTTACTTCCAAAGATCTGAATAGAGAGAACAAAACGTATTGCAATTAAGAGCAATATGAATTATTTATGCTACTGGATAATTTTTAGAGAGGCTACACCTTTGTGAGATCTGGAATTTTTGTGACGAAATTTCCGCTCTTTTATTAACAAAAATGTTAATTAGTTAAGAAAAAACAATTTTTAGCCGGGATTGTGTAAACTTTCCGATCCATTGTTCATTGCAGAACTTGCATCTCATCTTGCAAGAAGGTTTACAGTTAGCATCTAAATGTTGTCATTTGTTGTAGATCCCAGGAACACCTATAACCTTTAACTCATGAACATCCGATCACGTGGTGGAAATTCTCCACAAAAACCTATAAAAGACCGTTCTTACCCCCTCTCGGGGGGAGTCTACGAACGAACGCAGGACTAATGACATCGCGCCGATCTTCCGAACCCACTGAATTCCGATCTCCGATGAACCTCGAATTAAATCGTTGCAAAAGTCGCGATTATACGTAATTTGTGCCGTAACTGGATTATAACTACCTATTCCCTTGGATCGATATTTAAAGGCATCCACATTCCAAATCATCAAGGGAACAGCTATACAGAGGTATGAAAGCACTGTGAAACTCTCTCTGGGTCGGTATAGAAACTTTGTGTTTCTAGGTCGGTAGAAACGAGCTTTGTGTAGTCTTTTGTCATTTTGCTTATTTTTAATAAATTGTTGATATATATTGTTAAAAATATGGTAGACTCCTTTACTCGATCACGTCCTTCACCTTATCGTCGACCCCAAATTCTCTCCATCCACTCGCCTGACATTTGAGAGTCAATTAGACGTCCTGACAAGTGAACGGGAGCCTTACGCCTCTGTATTCACACCTTATTTCTAAATGATTATTTTAAACTGAAAAACATAATACTTAGAAAAACTTTAAATTTTATGCTACTGTAATTTCATGTGAATAACCTGTTTCTAAAGGAAATTTGAAAGAGATGAGTGTTATGGAATGGGATAGGCTAAATGCAACATATCTCTGTATCTTTTTATAATATCTTGTACTGTTGAGCTCCTTTTTCTTACAATATTACTAATATCACTAACTGATAGACCCAACTTCCAGTGGTCTGTTACTGATTTTCTGATATCTAATGTAGTTTTCCTATAAACTTTTTCCAGTTTTGCCAAATGAAAGCAGTGTGTGAGAAATAAAATTTAATGTCATTATAACTGATATGACCATTACAGACTACCATAGAATTATGGGTAAATCTCATAAAAATCACAAATAAATAATGATATCTTCAAGCTGTCCTGTTAATTTTGTGACTTTGATATTATAGGATGCTAATTACTTTATTGCTTTTGTGACAATTTTCCTGTTATATTGTCAATAATGTAGTAGTATATAGTTAATTTAATTGCAATAGAGGAAATAAGAAAAAAGTTTCATTTAATATTACTTCTATTTTAAAACTAACTTACCCGTTGTGCATTGCTGCGATCTCAGAAGAAAGGAAATTCAAGCAAACTCGTTATGATAAAATTCAATTTACATTTTATCATTTCTATTGAAACTTATTATTATTATTCATTTTCATCGGGAAAACATTTCAAAGTGTCGTTTCAATTCTATTTATTTATTGGAGTGTTTGTGGATACACGATATTTTTTGTTTTTCCGTCTGGTGCGTACACGAATAAATCAGATTTTCCGACGCGTGAGCCGGCCACATACAGTTGTCCATGCGAGAAGCACGGATTCTCCAAATTTAGCCCATACACTTGCAGCGATTGTCAGAAGTGCGATATTCCCCATTTTTATATATATATTTTTTAATCCTTTATAATTTTAATTATTTAATTGCTCCTTCCTCTCTTACTTGGCATGTTGTGAAATTTCTGATAGTTGGATAATAAACTGTTTTATTGTAATTTGTCTTTTTAAATTATTTTGAGTTGATATTAAAATTTGGAAAAGGGGGGATACCTAGATTGGTAAAATATGCGAATTTCTTCCTACAACTTTGGTTCTTGTTTGGGGTACAGTTAAGGTTTTAACGAAGTTCAAGCGAATACATAATTAGCAAAAAAAAGTTGAAATAAAGTGATTAAACAAAAATTATTACAAATATCGTAAATAACAGTTCACAAATGCATATATAGAGATATTTTTTGAAGGGGGGAAATGGTCTTCACAATTTGAAATTGATCAAACACATAGTGCTCGAATGCTCGTGTAAACACGCGCCATCCTTGTAAGATAAATGCCAGAAATCTTCGTGGGAGTGTATTAAAAAACTTCCCAAAGCTTCATGGCAATTGTACTACGCCAGAAACCATCACGGGAGTATATTAAACAACTTCTCAAAGTTTCACAGCAATCGGATAAACGGTGTGGTAATGCATGAAGGACACAAACACACACATTTTTGTATATATATAGATTAATAGTATAAATTAGTTTAATGACAAAAGTGTTTGATGGCTTTTTTGTATCAACACTTTTTCTTTTATTTTTGGATCAACTATTTGGAGTTTTTCTTTGTCATTCACTGTATAGTAATAATAACATCCTAGATTCTGGAAATCAACAGGTTTAAATCTTTTTCATACAAGACAATATAGATCTTTGAACTTCATTGGCCATATTGCTATGAGGATGATACAGTCGACTCCCCTATAACACGGTAGATACGTTCCTGTTTTTATGAATCCAGCTTCTAGGAGTCCAGCCAATCACAGCCTGGCATCTATGCAGTTTACAGACTACAGCTGTTTGAAAGGTTTCTTCCATAAAATTAATCAATTCTAGACTAATTTGACTCAACATTTTCAAAATACGTATAATTTTTTGGGAATAATCCATATAAACTATGCTATAAACAAAAAATTGTAGGATTACTTACCAAGTGTGCACTGTTCGACTATGCCGTTGATTAAGCTTGTTTTCGTTATGGAGATTGTCATCGAATGGTGCTCACATGCTTCCAGGTAAATTATTTTTTTTGTAAAAAATTCACTGAACTTTAGAGACATCATTAATATAAATATAATTTTTATGAACGTTAAATAATAAATGGTTTTTGTAGGTTCGCTGCTGGTTTAAACTCAACAGTTTGTACAATCCTGTTGCGACACGAGTCGGCAATGACGTTTTACTGAATTATAGGAGTTTTTTTAGCATGTTTGTACGAATACTGTTGCAATTTTTTTGTCATGATATAGGAATCCGAACTGTAGGAACCCATGTTATAGGGGGGGTCGACTGTATATTATTGAAGAATCTTTTATAATGTTATCTTGAACAGTATGGGCATTTAAGAAGAAAGGGTGATCTCATTGAACAGTACCTGATCTTCCAGTGTCTGAGCAACTTTAACTTTCATCATCATCATCATCATATTTTTAAAAAGATGGTCTAAACCTTCCTTCGTGTTAGTGAATGATTTGTCAGGTATAAAACTTTTTAGATCTTTGTTCCAAGCATGGTCTAATAGGGGCTGCAATTTATATCAGTATGATGTGCTCAATTTTTCATCAGTTGTATAAAATACGAGTGGTGTTCAAAAAATTTCAAACCTTTAGTCGGCAAAAATACATTTATTGATTTTGAGGTACAAAACCCTAATCCCCTTCAAAGTAGACTCCTTGATAATGTATACACTTCTCCCAGCACTCCTACCATTGCTGGAAACACTGCTGGAACACATCTTTTGGAATGGCCATCAGCCAGTCCATCGCATTCTGCATGATGTCTTCTCTTGACTCAAATCAGGTTTCTTTTAGTGGCATTTTCAGCTTGGGAAATAGCCAAAAGTCACACGGAGCCATGTTGGGAGAGTATGGAGTGTGACGAACTACAGGAAGGTTTGTTTGGTGACAAAAGTCTGAATCAGCAGACACAAATTTCACAGACACTCATTTCATACCCAAATCCTCGGTCAAAATTGAATGTATTGATCCATGCTTACTCCTGTCTCGTTGTCAAGTTCGCTGACTGTGATACGATGATTCACTATGACCAAAGTCTGCACTTGCTAAATGACAGTCTCATTTTGGCTTGTTGAGAGTCTGCCTGAACGTGGTTCGCTGTCCACTGATGTGTGACCATCTTTGAAGTGGTTGTGCCATTCCTTTATCCGTGTGTTGCTCATGGCATCGTTCCCTAAAGCCTGTTGAATCATATGAATGGTTTCCACTTGGGTATCGCTAAGCTTTTGGTAAAATTTGATGCAATATCTCTGCTCATGTTGTTCAGTCATTTTCTAACTTACTGGAATCCAACGAGCACTCACTACACATCCTCACTCATAGGCTGACTGCCAGTGACTGACGCTTCCTGCAGGTGGAAAAAATTCAGGACTGCGCATGACTGTCCCTTCCACATCTCCACTGAAGGAGGCCTCCTGCACATCATTGGTTTACGTGGAAAAAATAAAGGTCTGATACTTTTTGAACACCCCTCGTATAATCTTTCTGACCATTTATTAGTATTGTTAGTCTGCAACCAAGAACTATGCATATTCTCTACATCTTAATTACATCTTTCTACTGAACCATGACTTTGTGAGTGCCTGGACTTTCCATGCACCATTTTTAACTCATGCCATATACTACAAAGTTCTTTGATGACAATATTGGTGAATTCCCTGCTTCTTTGTATTATTGTTTAATTGCTTTGTTTGGTATTTGGTGTGCTGAAAATTGTAAAAATATCTAAAAGAACATAGGTTACATCTTTCAGCCCTTTTGGTTTTTAATGGTTGTAATTGAACAAATTAGATGGTCTGGTTCACAAGCATAAATTTATATTGCTCATTGGCCTAAGACAGCATATCTATAAGGTCAGTCTGACATCTTGAGTTCATTTCATTACAAATACACAATATTTTCTTTTCTCTACAATGATGGTAATGCAATAAATTAAATTTTATATAAATTTTACTTTATCATTTGGTTTTAAAATTAAAATGTGGTATACTTTAATACAATGATTCTACCACAAATTAATAAGTGTTACCGCTAAATTTTTGGGTTTCTAGTACGGTTCGAATGTAGTAAATGAACAAACGTTTTCGATCCTTTATCCAGAATCTGCTTCAGGTTCTTATCGTTCCGATTGTGGAATGTCAAGAATTTTGAACGTTTTCAAATGTAAATTTCTTAAATCGATTAAATGCATTGATAGTACAGAATTGAATGATTTTATCCCATGATTGTATTTTAATGCTTTGGCTGATCATTGAGGGAATAATATGTAATTATTGATATGGATGGTCATCACAGGCATATCGCCATGCTTGAGATATCTCATAGCTTTCTTTGAAGTTTACACAGTTCCCCAATTTGCTTGCCTTGTAAATTTAGAGTGTTTCCAAGGATCTGATGTGGTCCGTCTGGAAGGATTTCTTTATAATGCTAGTGTTGTTCAAGTTATCCTTTACATCAGGGTTGGTGGCATAAGTGGCCAGGAGTATATCTTTTTTTGGCGATGTCATATTTGTGTTCTTTAATCCTTTTTTGTATAGACCGTTTGGTCGATCCAATGTATACCAAATTTCTCTGGAACCTATGTCTCTGATCAGGACACTATACACTCCTGGTGCCCTCAAGCTATCAGGTGTGTCTTTAGCATTCCTCAATAGGGAGTGTCCTCTTGTAAGTTATTTTTGTGCCCTTCTTATGCACTACTTCTTTATATATGTAATGTAGGTTTTTGTTATATTCTGTCACTGTGTGTTTTGCATTGGGGTCCTGATCAGGTATGTCATTGGACCCTCCCTAGTCTGTGAAGGTATGTCGCCCACTCTGTGCTCTGTAGAAGTTCTGAGCTAAATTCCTAATTATGTTTCTATTGTACCCGTAACTTGTCAGAATGTTTTCTAGGTGTTCAAGTTTCTTGAGTATGTCCTCCCGTCTAGAATTGTGTGTGAACACACATTTTGTTAATGTCTTGAATGCTGCCACCTTATAGGAATACGGGTCCTCAGATTCTGCTAGTATGTATAAAGGACAGAAACTGGGTTTGTAGTATACTTCAGTTTCTATTTTGCCTTCCTTGAGCCATATGGTGATGTCCAGAAAATTTAGTGGTGATACTTATTAGTACCAGTACCAATAATTTCTCTAGAAAGTTCTAGAAAGTTCACAAACATTACCTGCAATCAATAGACATCAATACAGATGAGAGCAATGTTGTCAGATTTAGTACATTTTTGTTATTTTAACACCTAAATATTTTGTTTAATGTTTAAAATTAGTTATCATTTCTTGTTTTGTTTAGCTGAAATGTTAGTTTTTGAGCAAAACTTTCCAATATTTAATACTGAATAATGAATAAAAACAGTTTTAATCACAAAAACTACCTTACTATGTGCAGTAAACTAGAACTTTATATAATAAGGATGCTGATGTATTATCCCCAGCTTGGCAATTGCTACTAGACAATCAATCCCCTAAAGGAAGTGGGTTAATTTACTCAGTCCCACAAGAATGTCATGTGACTTTACAAATTTATAAACTTGTTTTTATCTCGTTTGTTTTATCTTGTTACGTTTTATGTGATGTTTATTTTTTACTTTGCACTAAGCTGGTTTATTTTAACATATAAGTTTATTTCTGTTTATTTATCGTATTTATTTATTTTATTCAAAATCATGATGTCACAAGATCTCAATGTTTTAAATTTATGATTTATTTTATACTTGATTTATTTTATAACTGACGTTCTATTTTGTTTAGCTTGAAGAAGACTATTTAAAATGGCCAAAAATGTTAGTTACATTAAAGAATGTGCTAGAAAAAGAAAGGTGTTGTGAAAATTATAAAACCTTATTCTCAAACCAGCATAAAATTTAATGTTACACAAAACAAATGTTTTTGACCTATTAATAGGCTGGCATTGGGTCAATGCTACAACTTTACATTTTATTTTAGAATGTATATGTATTTCACAATGAATATTACAAAATTTAAACATTGAAACACCATTAAAAATTCAAATGCATTGTTCTGCATAAAATTAATAGATTATATTATAATGTGCATTTTTCTATTAAAAAATATTTAAAATGTAAGGATTTGTTTGATATGGCAAAGAATTTGTAACATCAGTGGGGTTCTTTGAAGGGCATTACAAATTCAGCATTGAATTTGATCTGATGCAGATCTAAGTTAAGATCAAAAACATTTGTTAATGTTTATTTTTTATTAAAGTTATTTTCTGGAATTTTTAAGGTTTTTGTTGACTGGTCCTTTACATATATCCAGTTGGTTGAAGAAGTTAATTTTGTACAGGGATGTCTTAGTGTTACAAATTACACTTATTAAAATAATTACAAAAAGCATTCTTTATTTATTTGTTGAAACCGTGTCTTCTTCTTGTTTCTTCTGATTCAATGTCATGATTTGGTGAATTTATTGACACTTGGCAAATAATTTCATTATCATTGAATTAAAAGTAGATGATGAAATTATTTGACAAGTGTCGATAAATTCACCAAGTCGTGACATCGAATCAGAAGAAACAAAAAGCATTCTTTTAAAAAATTATATTTTATAATTAGTTTAGTTTTACTTTTTAGTTTTAGTTTTACTTAGTTTTGTTCTTACCTAGGAAGATTCAGGTCCTGACTGATTTTGATGTTTAACAAATACTGTATAGATAATATGCAATAAAAAAATAACTGAAATCTTGTACTAGAAGAGACTAATAATATGCACCCCTGGTAACATGCAAAATATCAAGCTGGTATTCAATATCTTGCCACACATTCTGCAACATGTCTGGTGTGATTGTGCCTTGACATCTCTGATGCATTGTCTCAATGTCACAATATCAGGAACTGCTGTTTTGTACACAATATCTTTCACATACCTCCAAAGAAAGAAATCTAAGGGGGTAATGTCAGATGATCTTGGGGCTATGGAATTGGGCCGTCTCTGCCAATCCACCTGTTGGGGAAGGTTTCATTAAGAAAATTGCAGACTTCTAGAGCCCAATAAAGGGGAGCACCATCTTGCTGAAAGATGACAATGTCTTGCATATCCTGTAGCTGTGGAACGGCATAATTCACCAACATGTCTAGGTAAATATATCCACTTACATTGCTTTCAATGAAGAAAAATGGGCCAATCACTCAATCACATATTAACTCACACCACACATTAACCAATGGACTGTCCCGAATGTGTTCTTGTACGATATGAGGATTTTCTGATCCCCAGATCCAGACATTATGGCAGTTAACTGTGCCAGAAACATGAAATGTAGCCTCATCAGAAAACACATACACTTCAAGAAAATCATTGTCCTCATCCAAACAGTTCAGCATGTCCTTTGCAAATTGTTCACGTTTTGGGTGATCATCTGGTTGTAATGCGTAAACAATTTGGACCTTGCACGCATACAATTTAAGACATTTGTGAACCACTTTATGCACTGTACTCTTTGGCACTTGAAGCTTCCGCGAAGCTTGTCTAATTGATTTCTGTGGCAACCCGTGAATGTGGTTTGAACTGCCTGCACAGTCTTCTCCAAAACAGATGGTCTGCTATTGCTTGTCCATTTCTGAATCAATCCCGTTTCAGAGTTTCCATCCATGTTTTGATTAACTTGGCATCAGGTGCTTTCTTTCCATAATGGGACCTAAACTTTTGCTGCACAGTAATCGGTGATTTGATTTCTGCTAGCCACACGACACATTGAGCTTTCTCCTGGGGGAAGCCATTTTTACGATATAGCTCACATAGCATTCCTTGAGGCAAAAGTGTTGAATGAGACACAACTGTACAGAAACTTCATGTATTCCCTAGTAGACCTGTAATAAAAATCAAATGTTACCAGCGTAAATATAATTAATATTTAATCTTGAAATTAGAGTAAACATTTATGGACACACTGTATTTTTTCTTGTTCTGCTAAATGTTGGTATAAATAGATTTGACTGTATATTCTATTTTAAATTGTGTTAATCAGTGTTGTGGAGTTGGAGTTGGATGTTTTATTGTAGAATCAGAGTTGATAAAATTTTTTCAACTCCAGCAACTCTGACCTTAAATTTTACTATTGGTAAAATGTTAAGTATGAAAACTACTTTTTAATCAGTATCTAAAGAAATTTCTTAGAAAATGGACAGTCGATAAATTTAGAAATCAAAAAGATATTCCCCTATAAAGTCCATTTTGCACCAAAGTTTTATGCATATTATATGCAACATGCTTATGCTTTCAGAAAATAGCTTTTATAATTTAAATGAATATGTTTGCATCACCTAGAGAACCATATCCTCTATATAACACATGCCAAGCTTGATATGTGTTATATAGAGGGATTATAGTGTATGTTATATTACCAAACCAAAAATTACAAAACATCGTGCAATAGTTGACTGACTTTGCATTTGTAAAAAGATATCTTAAACATTTATGTTTTATGATTTTTTTGATAGCTTGTATGCTACATGAAAACATAACTAAGTAGTATATGAACCACTCAAAAAGCAAATGATTTTATCAATGCGTGAGTGTATTGATTGATTGGTTTTAGATAGTCGTATGTAACACAATCTGCTATCAAGAGAATGTGGCTTCTGAGAGGTGTTTTAAGAGAAACTGGCTCCTATTCAGTGTTATCAACATGAAGAAAACCCAGAAAATTTCATGAGCCAGCTTGTTGGTCCAAGTGAGAACCTGAACCAAATACTAGTATTTAGGAATCAAATCCACTTTAGCCACTGGTGCAGTATGGGTATAGAGTGGAGAACAACACTGGTGGATTCTATATGGAAAATTTTTGCAGCAATCTTGCCTGGGATTCCTACTGGATCCTTCATTGCTGCAGTATACTGTTCATTCATTTAGCTGGCTTTGTGAGAAAAACAAAGTACAATATATAATAGGTTTGTAAACATCATAGTAGCTCGAATATACATTGTTAAGATGGGACCTGTCAGTGGCATGCCCTCATTAGAAGCGTTGGAAGCGCCGCTTCCCTCGTATTCTCTAAAAAATAAATAAATATTAATTTTAATTATATGAAAATAATCTCACAATATTTTATTATAACCGCATTATGTATCTTATTACAAATTTTTATACTACACGTGAAAAAAATAAGATTGCTATTTATATTCGAATATTAGTGGCGGAGTGGAATCTCTGTATTGTCAGATTCCAAAAAGCCAGATTTGCGCATGCACTTTACAGAGCACCAACCTCACCCGGTTTAGCCGGTGGAAGCCTACGACCTTGGGTGAAAGCTGCACACATATAAAGATTACAATTCTATCAAGGACCGGTTCTGGGCTGTTAGCCGCCTGCCCACTAGATATTTCGATTACGTGAATAACGAGTAGATTTATAACTTAACCCAACCGATAAG